>NW_020454427.1:4870964-4933576 GCF_003342845.1 Nothoprocta perdicaria | reverse complement strand
AGAGAAGAGAAGAGAAGAGAAGAGAAGAGAAGAGAAGAGAAGAGAAGAGAAGAGAAGAGAAGAGAAGAGAAGAGAAGAGAAGAGAAGAGAAGAGATCATTGTTCAGCGGTATTAGGAAAAAGCTGAAGATTTTGTGGGCAGGGGAGATCCAAACAGCTTCATCTTTTTCATCCAGGGATCCTGACTCACACTTAAGAAATGAAGGCAGGTCAGGAACCATAGCATGTATCCTGGGGCAGCTTGCAAATGTGTTCATGGCACAAACTGGGGCACCCTATCTGTGATAAAGAAGACACTGCACGAACAGGTATGGGACCTGGTCTTTATGGGAACTCCATGGTGACAACTGTGACCTATTCATAATGTCTTCAGCCTTCATAGGCTGTTAGAGCACCTGAATTATTAACCTCTTCCCCAGCCATTGTCCTTGCAGCTTCAAGAAAGGGAAGGAGATAGGGCCTCCTTTGCTGCACAAGGCACGAATATCTCATGCAATTTGCAGAACTCTGGACTCTATATATCTTGTTGACACTGTCAGGGTGGCAGAGCAGTGAAAGAGGTTGCCCAAAGAGGTTGTGCTGTCTCTCTTCAAAACCCGTTCGGATGCTGTCCTGTGCAATGTGCTCTAGGTGACTCTGCTTGTACAGGGCGCTTGGACTAGATGATCCCCAAAGGTCCCTCCCAAACTCAACCATTCTGTGATTCTGTGAGAACAAGAGTCTTCTGAAGCAGTTTCCCAGGCCTTAAGGGGCACTTCCATGTAGTAGCAAATTAAAGTTTTGCTCTCTGTCCATCATTAGTGAAGCACATGGTTACATGGATAATTTCTACTCCATGTGTAGTTCCTAAGGAAAGATGCACCTACATCTTATGCACCCTCCTCAAATGCTTCTGTCTGTAGCCACCCATACAGAGAGTAGGTCACGTAACAGAAATATCAAAATGATAATGCATGATAAGATTACAGAACATCATCTTTATATTAACAAAATAATCATTTTCAAAATCTCTCCTTCTTCTCAGCTCTGAGAGTTTTCATTAATATTTCCTGTTCACACTGGAGACTTGAGGAGGGGGGTTGTTTCCCCACACTTCCGCAAACAAGGTCAACATCTGCCCGTTGTTCAGTCACACTGGCAATCTCTCCAGTCCAAAGCTGGATCACTCACATACTGCTGGAGTCCTTGTGCAATCAGCAGTCCAGCAGGAAAAGAGAAATTGAGCAGCTCATGCATCTTCTAGATGCTACACGACAGGTTGCTGGTTGGCATGAGAGAGTGGGCATATCCCTGAGAGCATCCTGGCTAGGAGGAAGGAGGAGCAAGCCACGCAGAAGTAGACCTTCTTTCAGTAATATTCTCCCATTCATAACAGTGTGTACACTGGTGCAATGAAAATCTAACAGAAATGGAGAGTAAATTCATAATGTAAAGCCACAAAGAAAGCAAAGAGAAGGGCAACTGGCTAAAGTTGTTGCAGAGGGACCACAAGAAGTTCCCAGCCATACAGATAAAAAGGCACATCAGCTTCCATTTCCTAGCCTGCAGGTCTTGTGCTTGCCTTCCTCTTGGCACCAAGAGCCTCCAGATTTTCCAGGACTTCAGAGTCTCCAGGCATCCTCACTACAGGTCCTAATCCCCTGCCAGCTGAGGAGTAGGCAAGGCCCAAAAGGAGTGAAGAACAGCTGTCTGTCTGGACGCCATGTGGGATGTTAGTTAAATCCCTTTGAGAAGACAGTTTCTGTTTTGCTTTTGCTGTGCATCCAACATAGAGGCCTTCATTTTATTTACTCGGTTAGTTAGATTTTATTTCTCCCCTTTTTAAAATCTGCTGGGTACAGTATTTTTTACAGCATTTATTAAATACTGGATGCAGTATTTATCACAGTATTACATTCCCAACACTGCTTGCTGGCCATATTGGCCAGAGTATTGCTACACAATGAACAAGCATAAGCATATTAAAACTGAATTTTCTTACTAAGTTCTGCAGTCTTCCTTACACTATGGAGAGTATAAGGAGATACGCTTTGCTTAAACCTCCATCTGCACTAAGATTCAGCTGTGGGCAGCCCCTTGGGAAGGGATGACCGATGGCAGTAAGCAGAAGGACATAAGGTGCAACAAGCAATTGCAATTTTGCTGAGTGGAATAGCAGTATCTAGCCTATCCTTCACAGTCCTCCAGCAAGAAGTGGTGCAGTAAATATGTGGATGAATGAGGTGGGGACAACACAGATGAGAATATGAAAATTGCACTGTGAATCTTGACAGTGGATGGAAGTCAGCACAGCTTTRGGGAAACTGCAAATGTTGGCCAAATGATGGTAGCAACAGTCCATAATGATCCACAGTTGACCACAAGTATGCTAAGGTGAAATGTGCCTGGCCAGCAAGAGTCTAGATCAGGCAGCAATGACACTCTGTAAATGTAACTATCTTAAACATCTCATCTCTATTTTTTTTTCTTTTTCCCTGAAGGCTACATCATTTCTGCTCAGATGTGGACCTTTCATCGGTAATAGCTGATGCATTTATCAACCATGATAGTTGGTCATGGCTTGCAGGAGTGTGTTGGAACAATYCCCTGGACACTCCATTCCGGGAACAGATTGCATCAAACAGTGTCTTTCCAGGYGTAATCTATGGAAATAATTGACAGYGATCAAGAACAYGGATCTAATACTATGCAGGGTAAGAAGCTACTGGGAGTTAGAGAAAAAAAGACATTTCCTGAGCTTTTTAGAAGAGCACATGTGAGTTCAATCACAGCATCCTTCCATCCTGAACACTGAGGTTCCTATGACTCCTGCTTAATCAGCCATTTCTCAGAAAGCTAAATAGCTTGTCAAATAACTGAAAGATTATCACTTGATCTGAATCTCCTTTTCCCAGAACACTACTAAGTAAGACATTTCTGACTGTACTTTCACAGTGTCCGTTTATCTCCTTAACACCGCAGTAGATAAGGTGCCCAGGCAATCAATTCTAAATCAAAAGGATGTCAAGAAGCACAAGTGAGCCAGAACAGATTCCCACCACTTACTGCGATTGCTGCTTGTCAGTGAGATGGTAAGAAGCACCTCAGCTTTGGTTGCTCTGCACAAATATTCAAAGAATTTCATTTTGTTTTACCGCCTTATAAAAAAGGTAAGAAAAAAGTAGTAAATATCATTTCAGTAAATCTTTTTTTTACTGTATTTTTTGAAGAAATGCCCTTTCTGGTTACTATACACATATCATCTGGGCTCCTTCAAAGTTTGGAAGCTAATGCAAAATAGCTACTGTCACCACAGACTCATGTATAAATCTCACAACTTGAAGGATTGCATTTGTTTTGCTGAGAAATGACCATAGGTCAATGGAAAGTTTCAAGATAAACTAACTCTCRGTATTTTAAACATAGCTTTAGCTAATTCTTATACAAAGACCATGTTGTTCCTTGGTTACTCACTTATTCTATTTCCTCTGCCCCTTTTTTCTGCTAACCCAAGTAAAYCATGTCCCTTTCTTTTTCCTCACATTGGTAAAAAATGCCTTATGCCTTATGTAGACTATTAAATTTCATTGTAAAATGTTCAAAGCTACCCTAATATCATATTTTTATTTTTCAATCAACAATACTATTTCTTTCATAAAACAGACAGTCGTGATCTACATTGACCTCAGGAGCTTTATTTTCTTTTCATGAGTGTTTGCTGACCATATGACTGAGTGTTACAAGATGAAAATATGTTCCTTTTAATTTAATAACATTCTCTTATGAGTTAAGGGATATTGTTTCTGTAACTAGGCATCTGGATGAGACACTGTAAAGGTAATCAGTGTATCACAGCTGATGCACACTGGAGAATCCCTATGTGGCTCTCCAAGTGTTGTTATAGTGTCCTAACAACTTCTTCTCAAAGACGAACAGTTATTACCATCATTCCTGGTTTATGGCTGATTTTGCTGTATACCCAGTTGCAAAATGTCCTATTACTGAATGGAAAAGCAATATATTCTTCATGAATATTTTAACGAAAAGGATATGTTATTTAAGAAAATAAAGACATGAGCTGTTCTTCTAAGTTTCTGTATATGACTGGAGGTTGAATTTAGGAGCAGGCTTGTTCAGGTCTGGCCTAGTACTGCGGCTCCTCTTTTATCCTCTAGCGGCAGTCACAGCAGTGTCCTGCTACAGAAGCAGTGAAGAGCAGGATAAAGCAATTGATTTCCAGCAAACTGCTGAGACAATGTAGTTGGATGCATCTCCACAAATGAATCTGCTGGATGAAGTAAATCTCTAAGCAGTATTTAACACAACTTTCTGGATTTAAGAGCTCTGAATCCTCCCGTGTGTCTTTTTCCCTGCTGGCTGCATTGGGAATGTCCATTTCTGCCCCCTCCATGTGCTCTGTTGCCCTAATAGCTGTACCCTTAATGGTATATGACATACGAGACCAGGTACATCATTGCTGACCTGCCAGCGCACTGCAATGGCTTGTTCAAACGTGTTGTATTAAGAACAATGTAGCATCTTGTGTTTATTATATTGCATATAACAAACATCACTGAAAAGAACAGAATCTTTTCAAAAAGCAGTCTGCACACTGTGTTTAGAGTAGCTGAGTTAATTGTCCTTATCTTGTTGAAACTCATATAATAGCCACTTACTGTCTGCCAAAATCCTCCCTCAAGTGGGAGAATCCTCATGTTAGTAATTGGCCTTGCATTCTGAGTCATTTTTGAATTTTATCTATTTTATTTATCTCCTACCCATTTCAAACTTGCAACATACCCAGTTTCCAGAGGTCTGCTGGCATTCTTGTGGATATTTCCTTTTATAACAATGCAATCTTATACATGGACAATGTTTTGTAATGAGGCAAAATGAAGGATCTCTTTGAATAATTCCTGAGGGAAATGTTTAAAAGTCAACCCTAGTAAGAGCTGGGTTAAACAATAAAGCGCAAGCTGCTCCCTGGATCCTTTACCTTGTCACATGCAGCTTCTGCCAGATTAACCGGAGAGAAGTTTGTGCCCATGTACGAGGCCAGCAAGGAACTTGGGTCGTGTGTGTTCCTGAAGAAGTCCAAGTTACCTAACAAATAAAAACAGACATGCTGTTTCTGAATCCGGGGTACTGATTATCCAGGGTGCAAATGCTCCAAACACACCTACACACTCTGCATGTGCATCTGTGTCCCGGGCACGCTGGCTCCGTCCCTCTGTGGCAGTAGGCCATAGGTAAAGGCCACAGGGAGTTTCCATGGGAGGCCTTTAGTCTAGCAGGAGTGAGTTAAATTACCCCTTTTTGATGTCCTTCAGGCCAACTCAACTTGCTTTCATGTGGTTCCTTCAACTCCCTGCCAAAAGGGGCACATTTCATGTCATTATTCTCTTCTTTGCCTCCCCTGCCCCAGGGTCACGGCTCACCCTGAGCTGGCTCCCCTGCCACGTGGGAGGCCGGTTCATCATCCTAACGTGACAGGCAACTCGACGGCCCAAACCAAAGCAAACAGCGTGAAACGAGCTCCAAACCAAAGCAAACAGCGTGAAACGAGCCCCAAACCAAAGCAAACAGCGTGAAACGAGCTCACTTGTTTTGCAAACACTAAAAGGAGATAAACAGCAAGGCAGAGCATGGGCAGAGGGAACTGCAGAGGGAACGGGAAGCCGTGGCAAGAAGAAGGAGGGATGGCGCCGGCCGGGCTGTCTCGCCTGTRGCTCAGGCAGCGGCGGCGCAGGCCCCGGCGCCACTTGGCCACCATGAGCTGGGCCGCAAAGGAGCTGCGGGCAAAAGACCTTCACACCACGGCAAAGGGTCTGCAAAGGAACCACAACACCGTGAAGCTACCCGGGGGAACATGGGTTGGTTGTGGGAAGAGCCCTGCTCAGAGCCTTCCTTGCAAGGCCTCTTGTTTCTTCCTGTGCCTCCATTACTCCAGTGGGCCTCCCTAGGGCCCTCAGGCAGAGGGAGTTTTAACCGGTGAGAAGCTGGTCTGTATTCGGCTATACAGCTCCTGGAGAGACTCCTGAGAGGAGGATCTGCCGCCCATGTTGATATGCGTGTCCAAAGTCCYTTAATAAATGAACTTGGATTTACAGGATATTCTTTTTTGGTATTTGTATTTCAAAAGGCAGTGATAGTCTGTTTCTGAAGAATTTGTCTTTATCACGTGAAATGTGGCATGAAAACCCTKACAAAAGGGGAAAAAAAATGATCTTCTGAAGGGGTTAAAACACTAGAGTCACACACTGAAACACTGGATGAAAAGAATTTTCAAGCTACAGAGTAAATATGTCTATAATATATTACATTATTACGTACCATTACTGTTAACCTATAATTACCAATTTATAGGTCACATGAATCTCCAGTGTGTAACAGTTGTGTGTTTCTGCGGATACATATATGTTCACATAAATGTATCAGTGTATTTTTCTCTATAGTAAAAAAAACGCATTGTATTCCATTTTTACCTGTAGTCCATTTTGTGGTGGATCTTGCCGGGTATTCCCATTAGAAGGCTGATAATGAAGTCAGGCAATTGTCCCAGATAATGCTGTTTGGATGGTCTGTTTGTTGTTTTAAACAAATAACATACAGTGACCTGTTTTGCTGACCTGAGGGAGAAAGCTTTGTTGCCCAGTCCCCTTTTTRTGCCAGTGCTGAATTAAAAAACATTTGACTTCACCATGTTCATCCCATGATGTCATGTCATTAGAGCCTCTAAGGGTTTTTTTTTGTTTTTTTTTTTWGCTCCATCCCTTATCYCAGACTCAGAGCCGCACTCACACCGGTACCCTTGGCCTTCAATCCATAGTCATCCTCTCTCCTCCAAACCTTCATCCCACACTCTGTGGGATGAGACCCTTATGGGGAGCCCACTGCTGCAGCAGCTAAGCTGGTAGAGCACCAGTTTCAAGTGGATTTCTTCTCTAAATAACAGTAAGTGTCTATAAAGCTGTGTCTGTCTTACAATGCAAATTACAATTAAAAGAGTACACTTGAAAATAAATATTATTGCAAGTATGTATTTTTTTCTTTGAATTTGTCAGTTTTCTTTGAATTTTTATTTCTTTATATCAAAATGCAACATATGGGGAAACATCTTTAGATTAGTAAAATGTAATTTGCAAAATTACAGTAAACCTGTAAAGTCTTCCAGATCTAACATGTTTACCTTTCATAAAATGCAAGTAAAAAATCTAAGAGATTTTGAAGCTTTTGGGTCCTAATGCAGTTGCTGAAATGTTTTTCTGAACACGTGGCAGTTTTAGCTGCATTTTCACATAAATGATTCCACCAGTGTGAGACAGGTGAAGAATTCTGGTAGGATGTTGAGGAACTCTTTGCTTCATAAACACTCTCCTCTGAGGAGTGTCTTAGTTCTGCAGCTATTGATGAATCTGCGGCAGACAAAGCACATTCTCACCAAAGTCTGAAGGCCTTTTTGGGACCCAGAGATGGACTACGACTTGGCTGGACCAAATGACACAAGGCACCAAAGAAAAAKGAAGTATCTCCGAGAATTGGAAAAGTGATTATGCTGTCTTCCAGCTTGACTTACTCATTGTAGATGCTAACATATGCAGTGAATCATACGAGTTGCGACTGCTAAGGAAACATATTTCAAGGTTAGTTAATTATTATTTGATTCTCATAGCACATTTCTGGCCTAAAATGAATTAGTAAAATATTCCTCTGTGAGAGTCTTGCAAAGTCTACACGTTAGGCAGTTCATGCACTGCTATGGACACCATCCAGTGTATTTTCAAATAGAAAATGGTGTCTCCAGCCCTCATTTCAGATCTCAGTCAACTGAGTGGATGGAAGTTTGCAGCACATTTCTTCCCTCTGATGATGTCTCAGAATCTAGGGCATTTGCTGCCTCATAGAAATTTTTGGYGCTGAAAATTATAGATGCAGGCTTGAAAATTATACAAAAAATGATATGAAAAGTGCAAGGTTTATGCAGTTCCTGAAGCCAGTATCACTTTAAGACCTATTGAAATATTTAATCTTCCTTTTTATCTCTTTCTACCAAACATGTTCAAAACATCCTCTCCTATCCAACGACAAACAGAATTTATGGGAGAAAGAGGGACAAAAATAGGCCAAAGCTATGGAGGATGGAGACAGAATGGTCAGGTCAAGGGTTGGCTTATATCCCAGCTCTTCTCACCTATAACCAAAGAGCTGGCTTTAAATATTGTGGTGCTGAGGGACCACAGGACTGGACTGGAGCAACGCTGGGAAGGCTGGAGCCAGTTCAGCTATATCCAGTGCTCCCTTGTTCCCATACAGAAAAATATAAATTCGTATTTTCATGGTGGCTTCAAGAAGCTCGTATTTTGGTTTACATGGAACAGATTAAGCTCACTTTGCTGTCTGCAGACAAGATACAGGATGTGAAGGGAACTTCAGCTGCTCTAGAGCATGGAGCTCTTGCTCACAGAAATTATAATAAACGGCACTGAAACTATAGAGGGCAGATCCCGAGGTAAATAAAATTGAGTGCTTGGGATGCAGCAAGTGCAGCATTTTTCTTTCAGGTATTACCCAWGCTGGGCCAGGGAACAAAGTGAAGAAGAGGCCGCCTCGGCAGAGCCCCCCTTGATGCTTCTGATTTCTGCTGATAAACAAAACCAAAACCAAACCAAAACGGTTTTGAATTGCACCGTGAAAAGGCGAATTGCACCAAAAATGGTGCAATTTCAGAGCAGAACCGCCTCTGCCTGTGTGTGTAAGGGCAGCCGGCAGGGCCGCAGAGGCCTGAGCGGGCCGGGCCCTGGCGCCGGGCCGGGGCTGATGCCGGTGCTGATGCCGGTGCTGATGCCGATGCCGGTGTCGGTACCGCTGTCGGTACCGGTGTCGGTGCCGGTGTCGGTACCGGTGTCGGTGCCGGTGCCGGCGCGGCGGTCCCGGCGCCGCAGGGGAGCGGGGCGGCTGTGGGGAGGCGGAGCCAGGGTGACCTGCGAGCATCCAAACACGGGCACCATACCCGCCTTAAGGGATCCTCCTTTTTCTCTTCCTCCCCGCGCCAGGAAACGCTGGCATAAATATATATTAAAAAAAAAAAAAAAAAAAAAAAAAAAAAAAAAAAAAAAGGCGCTTTTCTGTTCACTCGCCCCCCCGCGGCCGGCGCCAGGTGCGGCGCGGCCTCCCCGCGTGCGGCGGCGCCGCCATGGAGCACATCCGGATGCCCAAGGTGGGTCCCGGCGGCGGGCGGGCACCGGCACCGGCACCGGCACCGGCACCGGGGCTGGCTCCGCAGCGGGGCCCGGTCCCCGCTCCCGCCGGAGCCCGCGGGAGGAGCGGGGTGGGGGCGAGCAGGGGCCCTGCTGGCGACGGCCCCTCCGGGCACCGCGGCCGCGATTTATTCACTCATATATATATGTACACAGATATATATGYGTGTATGTATGCATACATACATACATATATACACACATATATATATAAATTCAGATTGAAAATCCTGTTATCGTAAAAAACAGACCAGAGCAATATGCTGCTTTGAGCAGGAGGAGGATGTACCCTTATTTATTCATTTATTACAATTTTTCACCCCAAAGCAACTCTTTAAAAGTTATTCGTATTTCATCTGTGTATATATATTGTTTGCTATCCATATGCAGGGTGCTGACATGAATTTGAGGTCTCTTCTTGCTCCATCTAGGTCTTTTGGTCTTTAGGTGCTAAACTGGGGCATATTAATAAGCCAGTAATTTACCCCACTGCCTTAGAAACTTTGGTTTATTCGTTTTTTTTTTCCTCTCATTTCGTAAGTATTTAGTTTGCCCTTGTGTGAATGAAGAGTATCATAATTTTGTTATGGGAATATTATGAATCTATTCCACCACAGGCAAGACCACTGCTGAAATGGCCACTGAAAGCTGTTTGAACAGATATCTGTGACTGTCAGCTGAAGAATGTCCAAAACATGAAGGAGGAAAATGGAGAAAATAAATTAATAAGGGGAAAAAAAATGCTTAGAAATAAAGGCTAATATTTGCTGTGAATGGGAGGCCTCCATGAGCTGGCAATGGCARTTTTCCCGTTGCCTTTTCTAGGAGCAGGTCCGTAGGGTTTCACTGTGCRGCGAGAAAGGGCTGTGCTCTGTCAGGGGGCTGGGGAAGGCGCCGCGCTGGTGACTCCGGACTGTTGCTCCGGATGGGAATCCTGCTCAGCGGGAGAGGATTCCGCAGTCCCAGTTCCCAGCATTTCCTCACGCTGCTGTCAGGAGCTACGATAAAGTCATCTCTGAATCAGTAGAACAGGACAGGCAGTGCATTCTTAAAGGCAGAATCCCTTTAAGGGTATAAACCTACAGAGCACGGAATCATTTAAAATCCAACACATAATCTTAAAAAAACCCAGACCTTAAACATCAAGTCAGTAGCAGAAATAGAAACCAAGTTTTCCAACAGTTACTTTAGTCTGCCCAGCTGACAAAACTGCTTTTCTCCATTATTTTTCATTTGTATTCCTTAATCTGACAATCAATAGTTAAATGCCTATCACAGTATTTTATCTGCAGAATGCCATTGCTCTTTAATATTCTATCAATGTTRTTGTTAGAATGCAGAATGCACATATGGTGCGTGTTTATGCCTACATAAAGATGCAGTAATGATGTTTTTGCAAGGTAAATGTCACCCTGTGCCAGAAGGTTATAATTAGAGTGCGTTTAAGAGCAGCTAACAGTTACTCATTGCTAAATAACATTGTATGTAACTGCAATGATCTTGTAAAAACAATAAATGAATAAAGCCCCTCTCTGCCATTAGTATGGATCCAGTGTTGAGATAGTCTAGGATTACTGCCAGAACCTGCAATGTTCACTAAATTCACATAACCTTCCAAAATATATGAGCAGTATGTCAGTRTAGACTAAAAGCCTGTCTTGTTAACACGTGTAGAGAAGCTCCTGGCCATGGCCAGGCTGATGGATAATGAGCTCTGAAGAGGGGTTTTCTTCAAGGAGGGACCTCATGCACTGGTGTTAATCACTTTATTTACCCATGTTCTATATTACTGGCTTTTATACACTGGCAGCAAGCCTACTGGACACCATCTAAGAAAGGATATGTCGGATTTTTCCCCGGAGTAAAGACCGGCTTCAGTGGARCCAGGCCAGAAATTCATTTGGCTCAGTGTTTCTTGTTAACACAGTCCTTGGGAGGGTTTGGGTTGCTCTCATGCTTTCATTTCTGTGTTGTTAAAGCAAGCTATCTGCTTTCTAGGATCCCTCTCAGGGAGAATTTAGGATATACTCCCATGTCTCAAAAAAGACAATTCCTTTTGTTTTACACTTACTTTCCTTTACATAATTCTTACCTTTCATTCAAAACTCTTTATAAAATGAACTGATTTTCCCAGTGTCTCTATGAGGAAACAGTTTGCACCCATGTGAACCTGGGCAGGACCAGACCCTGTGTGGCCTGGGCTGTTTTCTCCTCCTGCCCTGCTGGGTGGTGGCGTCTTCAAGCCATCATTTCTACCATTGCTTTCTGCTTGCCTCCTGTTGAGACAGCAGGGGATACTGAGGTTAAGCCTTCCATGTCTGGGTTGCAATTTGGGGTGGAAAGCTCTATTTTGCTTCAGTGGAGTGGCAAGGGGGCAGGAGTGCAGAGGCAACGGTGGGATCTGAGCGGGAATGTGCGCTGGAGGCTTCCCCTCGTACCCCGGGGAAAGGACAGGCACAGGCATCCAGGTCGAAAATCCCCCCAAAGTCTCAACTTCCAAACCACAAAATTAGGCTAGCTAACCCAATTACCAGCAGAAAAAAAGAAAGGGAAAAAAAGAAAGGAAAAAAAAGGAATTTTTTTTGTTAAAATGTCCAAGGTTTTAGAAGTTACTCAATAGGTGCATTTCATCAGCAATAGTCATCTAACATCATCATGATTAAGAAGTGCTGACCTTATTTTGGGGCTAGACACTTCATATGATTTTCAGAGATATCATTCAATTTAACTGGTTATATTCAAAGCAATGGATTACAATATCTGCCCTAGTTCTTCCAGACTTTTGTCTCCAATTTTGTGCATCATTCAATTTTACTTGTGAATAACCATAGCTACAGGAATTGCATATTCAGTGTGCAGTTAGTTTTCCTTAGGTCTCATTTATTGCATCTTTGTGCTCAGGAACTTTCATCACCAATGACAAATTTAGTGTAGATGAGATTTGCAATATCCTGTGCTAAAATGTGGATAAAATGATTAAATTGGAATCAGAACTGCAGAGAGTATCTAGGTGGGTTTAAAATCTTGGTTTGAAATTTGCTCCTAAAATACTGGTTTTGAATTAGTTTAGAGTCAACAAGGGACTTGCTTATTAATGTCAGTTTGGATTTAAACTGAATCTTGTAACAGTCATTATTCTTAAAAGATTTAGTCAGAATATGCCCAAACCATCATGTAAATCATGGTTATTGTGCATTCATGCTACCCCTTTAGTTCAACTCCAACTCAGTTTAAAGGTAGTTTGTTTTCTTTTTTTTTTCTAACATAGCTAAGAGAATTTGGGCTTTTCAAACATGCAGCAATATTTGATTGGAAGTCGGGACCACAGCCTGTTACAGGACAGATCACAAACTTCTATAATTGGTATTTATGGTTTACCTCACACACAGATCRTATTTTCTAAAGCTAACTTGACTGACTTACAATCCAGCTGGAAAATTCCCTTCTCAATCTCATTTTTCTTATCAACTTTATGCTATAAGCCACTTAGCGTGTCTTTTTGGAACAGTACTGGAGGAGATCCAAGGCTGCCTTTGATTTGGGTGGGTTTCAAGATAGCCTCGTGATCAGTGAAATTAAATTAGCACCTGCTAAAAAGAAATGTTGCTGTGCAATTCCAGGGGATCACGTAGCCAACTTTCTCTTCTTGTCTTTGCCTTCCTCCTCTCCCACGCTATGGTTTTAGTTGGGCTCATCCCCACTGTGTGTATGTGAAGGCCACGCAGTGGTTTTGCTGTGCTGCATTAGAGGGCTTTGGCTGTGGTTTAATTTCCTGAGCAGTATTTCTTTCCTCTTCTTCACCCATTTGGATGTTTCGTTTCTTTTTCCCAGGCTTATCATGTTATCGTGTTGCTATTTTCCTTCTTTGAGAGTGTTTCTGCTGGACTCCACTTGCTTTCCATCCCGAAGCTCTYGCGTTTATTTCTGTCTGGAACTCACGAGGAACATTTCAATCACGTTGCTTCAAACTGGCACATTCTTTTCTGCCAGACCAAAATGAGTCACAGAAACTATTGCTGTAGGTGACGTCCTGCCAGCTCATAAGCAGGATGCTGATGTAAAACAGCCAGCTTTCCCGTCTGTTGGGAGGCTTTTGGGAATCTGCAAACTGTTCTCCCTTCACATCACCCACTAAGTTAGAGACTGGGGTTTTGGAGCTCCAGAGTCCTCAGGCAGGGATCCAGCCTGGAGCCCTAACCGGAGCCTGCTCCTGCTTCCAGGATCCGTGAGGTTGAAGCTCTTGTGACCCAAACGGGAGCAGCTGGGAGCTGTGGGAGACTCGTGTTCAGTTGTGGAGTTGGGAGCTTTGGATACTTCCATGGAGCCATGATCCGCCTGGCAAGATGTTTCTATCCTGAAACTTGGGCACTGATGGAGCCAGTGATCCTAATCCGAAAGTCACTGAAAGCAGTGAAAGAATCCCACTGCCTTTAAGAGGCTATGAATACTGCATTTTAGCTTCTGTGGTTTGGGGTCTATTTTCACTTGATTCTCTCTGTTTTACGTGATCTTTTTTAAAGTTTTAAGTTTTTGGTCTAGAAGGGGGAAAAAGGGGACTTTTATTCTGAATGCCTTTTCACTTGTGAAATTTCGTTTTTATACATATACATGTTTCCAATATGCACTTTATCTCAGCTTTGGCTATAGTGTTAAAACAAAATAACTGCTTCTCTGAATATGAATATGAATGAATATGAAATRCTTTCCCACATATGGGAGTGAGAAGCCACCTTCTCCCCTGTGAGGTCCCCAATATAACTCACAGTATTAATGGAAAAGATAGTTTAATTCCTTAGATTTCTAGCTATTGTTTTTTCCTAGTTTACTTTGCTATTCTGAATTGCTTTATAAAGTCCATGATATTTCCTAAGTATTTCCTAATCTTGARCTGGGCAGATCTCTTCTTGACTTTTTTTATGGTGTGACTTTTTTATATGGACTTCCATATTTTCAATAATGTGATCTTTAGTAATGAGTTAGTTGGATAAAGTCATAAGATAAGCTCTAGAAACATGAATAGCTGCAAATTTTCATTTGCTGTCTTGGTACCCATGTCAAATCTGGTAATTATGAAATTTGTTGCACTTAAAAAATGATGCTGAAAATCATTAAAATGGCCTGTCTGCGGTGCATTCTTTGATTTGTGTTTATGCACAGTTGAGGAGCCTGAGGTTGGAGTGGAGGATTTGGGAGGCTGGGCTTTGGAGTGGTCAAGGCGGGAATCTCTGGGCCTGCGGAATATCCTCTTTGAAAGAGAAAATCTTCACCATCGYTTTCTGCTGTGCATGGTAGTTCTGCTCTAAAATAGACAGCTGAAGTGTGCATAGTTTTGAAGATATAAGGAGTTTTGGCAAGTGTTTTAAGATTTACAGAGATGAGGAAGGTCTTTTTATCCTAAGTTAAGGCTATTTAGATATCAGGTTGAAGTGACTGAACAGAAAACTTAAGAAGTTCTTCCACTGGGGAGGAGAGCTGTGTGTTACAGCGTTGACACCGTATTGTCATGCTATATACATTTGCACTCCCTGCATTTGTTATACAACACCGTTTTTCTTGAATATTTTCAAGTGTTAAAATATATCAGTGTCGAAGCATGACACTGAGCATAAGGTGTCTTCATTTCAATTTAATCATTTTGGTGTACACAGGCCTTGTTGGCTTTGGGTCTTTCTTTTGACCTGCGCTACAGATTGTGCATTATTTTACTGCTCTTGGGAACGCTTTTAAAACAAGAAAAAATAAAACAGCCTCATGCATCAGCTGCACTTTTCATGATTCTTATGAAGCAGACTGGAAACCACATTAAACGGCAACATCAGTTGACAACTCAGCTTCCCTTTATTCTTGCTCCAAGATTACACAAACAGATCACTTACTGTATATTGCCTTTAATGAGCACAGCTTCGTGCCGTCTTTGTGCCAAAAACAGGGGAAAGAAACGAGAAGATACCAGCGTTTGCTCGTTCGCCTGTTGGATTCTTTTCCCTGCTGGCTGCGCGCGGATGGCTGGGTCACCCTGGGTGAAGCAAGAGCAAGCTCAGCTCTTCCCCTTGGCTTGGGCTCCTTTTTCCTCACCAGGCTCCTCCCTTGGCCGCGAGCCCTTCCCTGCACTGGTGCGTCCTCACGTTCTCAGCCTCCAAGAGCCACTGCAGCACCCTCCACCCGCTGCACAGTCACGTGCCAGGGTACTTAAGCTGGTCCTTATGCGTGATGCAATCCAAAATCTTGTTTAACGGGAAAATTGGAAGGTAGAGGCCACTTGATGTCAGTAGTACGTTCACCGACAGTTGTGGCCTCCAGGAGCAGAGATGTGGAGAATTTCATGACTGAGGTTTCTCTGAGGCCTATTTTTTTTCCTGTCTTACCCATCTGCCATACAGCTTTTCTCTCCTCTTCCCACTCAAGTCTACGCCCACAAGCAAAGCTGATCCTTCATTTATCAGAAAGCACTTCTCCATRTGAAATCACAAGCAGCATGAAAAGTAGTATTTTCTGCATTTTTAAAGATATTTGAATAGATCTTTATTCTCACTTTTCCAGTGCATGCACATCCCATATTCAAGAAGCATTTAAAAACRTGCCATGCCAGAAAGTCAAAATCTATGAGGGCACAGGGGTATTTTTAAGAGAACATTTTGGCATGCCAGCCTTTCCTAACACTTACAGGTCGCATCTTTGCCATTCTTCCCTAGGTGGGAGCCCCAGTGAAACTGGTGGGAGTTGTGCCTGAGTAAAGCTTTGGCCCATGCTTTTCCCTAATATGACATCTTTTTTTGAATGACCTCATGGCAATCTTGTTCATAAGTCATTTGTTATGTTTATTTTCCGAGCAAAAAGTGCCTTCCATCTGTTCTTAATTTGTGTTCCCTTTAACTTCTATTTTTGCCTCCTTTTTTTTCCCTTTTTTTTTTTTTTTTTTTTCCCCTCATCTGTGTTGCATTGAAAATTGAGTTTCAGGCCAGCTTTATTCATCCCCATGTAAGGGGCTGTAATCATTGAAATAAATCTCTTGGCACTCTTTTCTTTAAGCCTAGACAACCACGGTCATCCGGCAAAAACAAATGGTGGGAGCAAGAGCTTCAAATAAGCCATTAAAGCCTTTGCTTAGATGCTGCTCTGCAGACRGGCTTGGTTAGTGCTTTCCTTTTGGCTCTTTGAGCACGTCCAGCKCTCAGCCTCACAGGCTGGTTTGGCTCCTTCTTATTCTTCATTTATTTTCTGCTCTGATCTCTCTCGGCAGCTGCTTGTTTCAGGCCCAGTGCCTGTGCCTGGTGTGGATGCTTTTTCCTCAGTTTTCACAAGTTAGGTTCTCCAATAAAATCTGCAGTAGTTCTGGTTTCAAAAATGCAGTAGGAGGCGAATTCGGACAGGTCCTTTTTTCTGATGCTGATTGGTTGGTTGGTTGGTTTTGTTGTTCTTAATGTTCATTTCCCACTGAGCTGTAAGTTTTTGAAAGTTTTTTGTAAGTTTTGAAAGTTTGGGCTTCTTCCAAAGCACCGTTGCACCCTACGTTYCTCTCCTGTGGTAATTATTGTACTTTTCCCCTAAACCACTTACAGACACTGTTTGACTTTGCTTTCTTTTTCTGAAGGGTGAGGAAGGAGAAAGAAGTCTCCTTCTCAGATTCCTGTAATCAATAGAGTGAAATCTAGCTGGCTTTCTTTTCCTTTATTTTGCTGTTTTTCTGCACCTAGGTGAAAGACACCGCTTTTCCACAAGGTTTGATACCCTGGAAGCTAGACAGCAGAGCCCCAGGTGGGTCATGGCTGAAACCCGTGTGTGTCACCCTGAGGTTGTGCAGGGAGATTTCAGAACCAGCTCCTGGGAGCTCAGAGACCCTATTGCTCCTGAAGCCGAGTTACTGTAAATCAGAGTTTAGCAGAGAACAGCCAAGGGTGGCAGTGCCAATGGCTGGTACAGGTCTGAATTCCCATCACGTGTGTGAATTAAAGGAGGCTCCTCTCAGACTCATGAGTTTTCATAGACCACTGCACGGTGTAACTGCTTCCAAGCTCTCAGCAAGCTCTATATTAAATTCAGTTAGGAAATTTCAACAACAGGTTCAGCCTATAAAAATATCTCTTCACGTTATTCAGAAATGTAATACTGGTACAGAATAAAGCGTCTTACCAGGTTAAAAAAGTATTAGAATGGTRTGGACCTGTGGTTTGCACCCGTATTACAGTTACAGCAGCAATCCAGCACTGTGGTTTTGAATCCATTTAGAGTTTAGACTTCAGCTGTTCCTGAGGAGCTCCTGAGGCAAATTATTAGTAAATATGTTTTGAAACAGATTGGAAACAGATTTGCCAGTGGAAGAGCAGCTTTTTRTCTTGGAGAAAACATAGGGTCACATCTCATAGGTCAACTGTGCTGCAAAAGCATAACCTCTCTACAGATAGAAATTAAAATTAAAAAGAGGAAAAATAAAACTGAAGTACTGCAGGGATATAGTGATGGGAGAAATACAGTATTGGGACTCTARTACTGGCTGTGCTTCCTAAATGGAGGTGGTCCATGTGAAAAGCTGAAGAAGATCAAACGGGGCATGAAGGCAGGAAATGCAATAGCAGCAGGGGACATCATTTAACTAAAGGAGAATGGGTAAATGTGCCAGGGAAATTGATGCTTAATAAAATGTTAGGTATCATATGTAAATGATTGACTATGCAGAGGCTCTTTGGTTATTTTATAAGAACAAAAATAATTCTCGACTTGGTCTTAAGCAGTCCTGGAAGAGAGGATAGAAAGACCTGGTTCAAAATACAGCTACTAAAGAACTTCTGTGTAATGATTCTGTGTTCCTGAAATAGCAAAAAAAAAAAAAAAAAGAAAAGAAAAAAAAAGGTGGGGGGGAAATCTCCCATGGCAATATTTAACTTCAAAGAGGGAACTACATGAAAATGTGAAAACTGTTTGAAAAGAAGGGGAGCCAAAAATTAAAATGTTTACAGAAGTCATGAAGATTGTTTAAATATGAGCCAAATTCCAGAAAAAGACTTTAGAAGACCAAAAAAAGGTTTGCATAGCTAAACAGCAGGGAGAAGGAGTAAGAGGATGTCTCTTATTAAAAAAGTCTTCTTTTATTCTAAATAAAAGGGCTTCCTTCAAGTTCAAGTTATGTCTAAATGAGGAATATAAAAATGAACATAAACAAGTTAAATATATAAACATGATAAGGCAGGCCAAAAGAGATTTGGAAGAACAACCTGATAAAAGCATAAAAACTTGTCAAATAATGTCTTTTTCAAGCACAGGCAGAATCCTGACAGAAAACCTATAGGACCAGTAAATGATCAAAGTAGCAAAGGTAATTAGGGAAGTTTATGGTTTTCTATAAAGAACTTATCGGGAGATTTGTCACCAAGAAACTTCTAGTAGAAGGGATTTCAGAAGCAGTGCATCATTATGTAAAGAACAGTAAAGCAAATTACCAGGAGCGGAGGTAGGTTAAAAGAACTAAAYTGTCATGTGGAATTGTCACGTGGATAGCCGTGGTGTGCAGCCTGGTGCTTGCTAGTGTCCCAATCCTGAAGAAAGGGAGGTAGCCAATATGATACCTGATCTGAGAACACTGGTAGAAGCTGCAGCCCTCCCCTACATTCCCTTCCTTTTCCCTCCCTTCTGTATAATCCAATATAAACCAATATTCTTCTATATAAACCAATAAATAATGGTTTAAGTATGATATAAGGGGGAAGAATCACAGGGTTTCTCCAGAGGAGCACAGAACCTTTGAAGTTGCTCTGAAGAAGCCACTGAACCAGGGAGATCCAGTTGATAGAGGCTAGTTTGGTCTTCCAGACTCATCTGAGCGTGGTCTCTGTCACAGACATGCAAGGACTTGGAGACACCTCAGTGTGATGGGGTATGCGTGAAGGGTCTCTCATTATTAACTCTCATTATTAGTCAAAAGGTAAGAAACAAGTAGCATGAACCTCTGAACTGACCCTGTGCAGCTATTGCAGGTGTTTTTGAAAGAAATGGGAATTAGAGGGTACTTCTTATGGCAACTTTACTCACACTAACTTTTACTAAAAAGAAATCCAGAGTCCTGTTTGTTAGCGCTGCTGGGTCCTGGGGTCTGGCTGAAATTCAGCCCTSAGGCCGTGTCGGGCTGGACGAACGTCTGCCTGCCTTGGGTTTCGTGCCGTGAATGACCTCAGCCTGTTGGGTGGCACACGGGAGTGACGACTTCCCCGAGCACCGAGCAGAGCCCGCACGGCACAGCCTGGACCGCAGTGGAGGCACCAGCTCTGTGCAGGCAAACCTCATCTTTACGATTTTGTCTGCGGGTTMTCTTTAGAGTTTGCACAGTGTCCCGGTCTTTGTCTTTGTACCTCCTCTTTTGCGAGTTACTGAGTGTTTTCTGGGTTTATGCTGTGTTTCCTCCATTCCTCCTCATCCCGGTATGTGACCTCTGAAGTAGATGGTCCTGGGAAAAGCCTTTATTCTGCTTTCTAGCAGCTTCGTTTCTGTTTAAAAAAGATTATAACTGGCCTTTAGGGAGAAGACTCGGTTTTACTAGTTGTTTGATTTTAAGCATTCTGCTACCAAGCTGCCTCGCTTTGCGTTAAAGACTTTAAAAAAGTGGTGCAATGTGTTGGGTATTCCCATAGTAATCACCACAGCTGAGATGCTGGCATCCTTCTGGTTGTCCTGTGTTTTCAGAGAATTACTAAGAATTGCTTCTGTGGAGGTTTGAGAGTACCTATCCAGTGCTACGTCCCACCTCTGAGAGCATTTGAGAAAGTTATTGTCAATTTAATGTGGATTCTCTGTGTTGTTTATTTCATTTTTATAAAATAAACTTTATTTTTTATTTTTATTTATTTGTGCTTGTTGACTTCAGCTCCGGTTTCCAAGAAGTTGGTGTGAACTTGTATTTAATTGAATGGAAAAATGATGTGGTTGTGTTTTTCCCACTCCCTTCTACTGCTTGCAATTTTGGAGCAACATTGAAGTCAATCCATGAACTTCAAACACCAGCAGGGTCCCTTTGGATCTAGTGGGAGCGTATCTCTCGGGCAGTTATCAGGCCGCAGTCCTACATATGGCAGGAAATCCCAAAGGGCCAGTGAGTCCTGAGTGAAAAGAGGATGCAAGGAAGAGGAGCCAGTGCCTTGCAGATGTCCTGCAGCCCCGGGCCCATCAGTGTCCCAGCGCGGTGCTGCTGCCTCAAGGAAGGCACGTGTTCTGCTACCACTGCAGCGCCACAAAACCAGAAGGGGACGTTTGGATAGCCCACTATGAGGCAGATGTTACTATAGGAACTTCCCRGGTTCGACTTGCTTGCACCAGGCATGTTTTTAGGAAAAAAAAATGCTAGTTTCGTTTTCAAAATGGCTGCAATAGGAAACCCGCTAGTGCCTAATAGGAAACCTCAGTGACTAATTATTGACTGTTTTAGCCATTTTTTACTCCATTTCATATGTACTGTGTTGATTTTTTTTATCCTTCTAGTCCTTCAGTCAAAAATGCCATATGCCGTCAGATCAAGTGCCCGTGGCACATACTGTACACAAAAGATTAATGGTGCACAAGCTACAAAGCCATCTACCTGAGGATTAATGAGGTGTTCTGGATTCACCTATTGGCAACAGTGCAGCACAAGGACAAGGCCCATTTTACATCCAGCGAGGTGAAGCCTCACTCTGCTTAGCCCTTGGTTCCCATTAAGATTGGCTGAAGTCACAGGGTCTTAGTTGCTGAGGTCAAAGGAGGAGCTCAAGACAGAAGTGGTCTTTGGAGTGGGACATCCTTTGCTAGCAGATTTTTGGCTGCAGAATTAGCCCCACAGGAAGAAGGGAAGGTGAAGGGAGATCTGGAGTTAGGTGAGGCAATATAACATTTTTTCTTACATATAAATACTCATGTGATACTTATTTCATATGACACAAAAGAGAACTTACATGAGGAGCATCTTCTTTTCATGGATTTTCATCTTGGAGCATTCCTGGGACAGATGGCTTTAGCTGTGCTTTTCAATATTATTACGCGAAGGATGGTTTGTTTGTTTTCTTTCAATATTAAGGCATTCCAGCATTATTTGCTTGAGCCTTGACCTTGTTAATTTTGAGATATTCCTTTTTGTTCTTTTTTTTTTTTTAAGCCATTCTGCAATTTTCCTATAAACCAAAAAGGGATTTGGGCATTCCCATACCATTTTCTGGGAGAGAAGTTGACTAGACTGCTACTTTAGTAACACAAGAACACGAGCCAAACCAGCTAAAAACCTTCAGTTTTCAATTGGTTTCCCTTGTTTCCCTTCCCCAGAAATCTCGTTTGGAGCTTCATCATTTATGGCATCATATTTTGGGAGATACTAGGCATATATTTTGGTATCTTATATCTGTGCAAGTGACCCTCCCTCTGAGAGCAGTGGGAACATGTTTAAGGGGAAAGCAAGTATCTGAACCAGCTCTTCCCATTTTAAGAATCAGTATAAAAATGTTTTATGGGCCTCCAGACCACAAAAATAACTATTACATATATCACTAATGGATTCAGTGGTTTTTCGGTGGAATTATTCCAGCTTGTGATCTGTTTTTTTTATCCTTGGATGTAAGGAGAAGCTTTTCCAYGATGAGGACAGTCCAGCAACCTGGTCCAGTCTCAGAGCTGGTTCTGCTCGAGCAGGAGGTTGGATGAGAGACTTCCAAAAAGTCCCCTCTGATCTCCRCTATCCTGTGATCATATCTATGTTCTGTGGCTTATCAAAGCAGATTAACCTCATATATTTTTGCATTTCTTAGGTGGTAAGTGTTTATCTTAGCATTAATTGTTTGACTTTGTAATAGACAAAATGTGGATGTTGAGATCTCACTGTGTTAGATTATGACGCAGCTAATTTTTTTTCCCCTCTGTTATCTCTTTGTTCAGGTGGAAAATGTTCGGTTACTTGATCGTGTATCTTCCAGAAAAGCCACCCTGGGCACCTTGTATTTAACAGCTACTCATGTCATATTTGTGGAAAATGCTTCTGAAACTCGTAAAGAAACATGGGTAAGGGTTCCCCCCCCCCGACTAGCTGTAAGTGCAAGAAACTTAATCCATAGTAACCTGAAAATAATTTGCAAAAGAGTTGAAATATGATGAATTAGTTTATACAGTTTCAGCAAATGTGAAATTCCAGTTGAAGGCCTTTGCAGCTTGATAAATTTTGAAAATCCTTCCTGGATTCTGGACTTGGCAACATAGTAAGAGGACTGCAAGGACAACCACCATCAGGAGAGGAGCTGTGAGTTGCTGAGGAGCTGCTGTTGTCAACCACAGCGCAGCTTGCTTGCTGTGGGAGAAGTGAGGAGAGCTGCTGAGCTGCTCTAGCTGTGAACTGCTACCCAGAGCTAGGCAGCTCCTGCCCCTCTGCACCACCGCCTGGGCTGCTGCACTGATTTCTTCACGTGCGCATAGTTGGAGTTATTATTCTGGTGGATTTATCCCAGGGCATGTCTACCTCAGACGCTGTACACAAATATAGGGACAGCTCCAGAATAATCCTGCTTGTGACTCTTACTTGTGAATCCTCTGTCAGTTTTGCACAAATTGCTAACTTCTGTCTTCTCTTGGTCTCACTGTTTCCTGCTTGATTTTTTATATAATGTTTTATCTCATTTGAAGCAATGTTTGCAATTCTATCAGTACTACTATTAAGCCAATGAGGAGGCACAGTATTTTAGCCTGGAGACTTTGTGAACAATTTTATGTAATTGATGCTGTTTCGTCTTTTCACCGAGAGACGGATGAAAGGAGCTCTTTCTCAGACAGCCATTAGCTTACTGTTAAAAAAAAAAAAAAAAAAAAAACAGTTGGATAATGTGAGACTTGGCTAATATTTGAACAGCTGAAATGCTCCAGAAATGCTTCTTTGTGCGTAGAATTTGTATCAGGCACCTCTTGAGCCTAACACTGGAGATGGTAACAGACCTATAAGAGGTATGGGAGGATTTTGTGAAACAGCAGGTGAAGCTATTGTATCAGCCCTGGTAGACCATTATAAATAATTAAGCAATTAATCAATTTTCACTATTAAAGAGAGAAATTAGTTAGCATAACCCCTTTCAATTCCTTTTCAGGTTCTTCACAGCCAGATTTCCTCCATTGAGAAGCACGCCACGACCGCCACCGGCTGCCCCTTGCTGATCCGCTGCAAGAACTTCCAGGTCATCCAGCTGGTCATCCCTCAGGAGCGAGATTGCCACGACGTTTACATCTCCCTAATACGTCTAGCACGACCAGGTATGGGCAGGAGGCAAGGCCAAAGGGTCAATCCTTATCCTAAGGAGAGAGAATACAGTGAAAGAAATGCAGCTGTGGGGAAGCCGTCTTCATCCTTTACCTTTTAAGCAGAATTGGAGATATATTATAAGAACAAAGGTCTTTGAGCAGGAGGGAATGTTAAAGTAATTCTTTATGGCACAATGAATAAAACAGAATGAAGAGAGTTTGTAACATATATATGCCTTATAATAGCTCATTCCATTGAGTACAGCATGAAAGTTTGTTTAAAACATACTCTAGAGCATGTACCATTGAATATATTATGTTATTTGATGTCTGTGTAAATACGAATTCAGAAATATACAGAAGGGTCTCTGTTTGTATGTGTTCATATTCCTGCTGGAGCAAAGAAGCACCAACTTTTGTCCTTTACTACTATTTTAACAGTATGCAAAGAGCACGTTTACCACAGTCTGTACAAATCCAATAACACTGGCATTAATTTTAATCTTGCAAGAATACCAGTTTTAGCTGCTAGTAGAAGGGGAAAGCTGCATTGTTAGGCAGCACAGTTACTGAGCTATGTAAAATGCCTTCTATAATTAGGATAGCRGGAACAGTAATAAGTACAGTGCAGCACGTGTAATTTGATTTGCTAGGTGATGCATTCAGAGAAATTTAGAAACAACGAGACAAGTTAGCCTTGGTTCTGCCAGTGTGAATCTGGATTAATTCCCTGGGCTGCAGCTGCAAACATGTGTTCATGTAGGCTGGAAAAAAAATGTGGTTCTTTAATGCTTCTGTCTTGGAGCAAGGAAGATGTGTGAGTATGGCTGTGCTTGGGCCACACAGAAGTGGCTTTTGATATAAATGTGATATAAAATGCCAAAGAGAAGAACAGTGACAGACCACAAAMAAAAGCTCAGTGGCAGACAGCAAAGGACAAGACCACTCAAATGAAGAAGAGGCAGCAGTTGCGCTTTGCATCAGCTCCTTGCACAGTACAGTCCCTTTTCCAGCAAAACATCTAGTCTTTGTTGAGGAATGATAAAACCTTGCTGGGCTACAGCTGAAAGAAGGTCCTGACTGCAGGCTGAGCAAAATGTGTGCTGACAGCGCTCTGCTATGTAAAGCTGTAGTAAAGTTACTGAGAATTATGAGGTGTCTTYGCCTCCCTGAGGAGAAGTTTTGACTGATGCTGGCTCTGTTATCCATTCTCTGCCTGTTCTCATTCATTTCACCTTGGCTGAACCTCAGTGATCCCATGTACCTGCTTAATATATTCTATGTTGTGACATGGCCCAGTTGCACTGARGGAGCAAATCTATACTCGATACTATCCTTTCTAGCTGTTAATAGCATTTGATACAGGTGAAGCTGGCAGCAGAATTTAGCATTTTTGCTTAGGCAGCCTGGGAAGCAGGCTGACCAGAACATTTTTTATGGGTCTAGCATCAGAACTGCATATATTTATAGCAAAATAGCTGTGAAAGATTATGGCAGCATAGCAGAAGATAGCTGATAACTGAGCTTTAAGGCACTGACTATTGTACTTGAACAACTCTGTTACCATCTATAGATACTATAACGTATAGATACCGTATCTGTGATGTTGAGTAAGAGTTTAGTTGTAATTAACCTGGGTATTTTGGAGTAACTGCATTTTCTGAGAGCTTCCCACTACTTCAGTGTGTGTGCCCAGCTGCAGAGAAAACCCAGATGGTTTTGGCACAGAGACATAAAAAATGRGTGCTACCTCATTAAAATGTGCTCAGATTGGATTTATGGATTATGTTCAGACTTTGTTAGCAAGTGAAAAATAAATCAGACTCTCTTCCTAAGCTACACCATGAGAGAATTTCGAAAGCACAGAATACAGGAGGAGTTCAAGCTGTCAAACAACATGTGAAATGTATTCCTCTCTTACTCCTTTCCCTTCAGTAATGACTTTGCTGGCCTTCCTTACTTTGCTGGGAGACTTAACAAAAAGTTTTGTTCCTTTATGCTCCTATTTTATTTTTCATATTGCATACAGGATTCGTTTAACTGCAAAATATATCTTAAAATACACCTTAAAAATGCATAATTCAAAATAAGAGTGAAGGCTTCCTATACAAGATGGAAGTCTTCTTCCTAATTATTATTATTGTAGCTGTTATTGATTTAGTATGTATAATTTGTGTAGAATTCTAAAAGTCTGTTTAGTAAGCACATTATATTAGAAAATAAACTTAAATATTTACTATTTCAATTATATTATGAAACTCCTGTATCAGTGGGGAACTATGAAGTGAGAGAGGACAGAGTCTACAATCTAGATTATTTATAAGGTTGGAAATCTGTTGGTGTGAAAGTCATAAGAAGCTTCATAAGTACGATGAAACATGCCCTTGTGACATACAAATATCCTGAGTAGCAACAGGAACTGCAATTTCAAGCTTACTGTTCTGTTTTCTTTTCTTTCAGTAAAATATGAGGAGCTATATTGTTTCTCCTTCAACCCAAAATTAGATAAAGAAGAACGAGAACGAGGCTGGAAGCTTGTGGACCTCAGTGCAGAATATAACCGCATGGGCATCCCTAACAATTACTGGCAGATCAGCGATGTAAACAGAGACTATGGAGTGAGTTGCTGTGATTTTTCTCTTGCAGAGAGTGTAAAGTGAACCAGTGTGACTGGGGCCTGCCCTTGTGCTTAGACAGAGGATGCCTTTGTGCTCCGTGCTGYTCACGCATACGCTGTGCATGCAGAAATCAGTTCTGCACGGTTGCAGTCCCTAGAACGTTAATTACTTGTGAGAAATAATAACCAAAATGTTTTCTGAAGGGAGCTTGTCCACGTGCTTCCCTGGGCCTGTCGCTGGAACGTGTCCATGCTAAGGAACACCAGGGAAGTTCTCAGMGGAGACTGAATATGCTGTCAGGGTTTGTTTTCATTTTGTTAAAACCAGCGGAAAGAAAACGATTGACCTCTGCTATGATGAAGTGCGGGAAAAATGACACATGAATAGAATGAAGTTTACCACAGTGGCCTCTTTAACCACAAGGCCTGTCTTTTCTTTCCTCTATTACATATCTTCAGCTTTCTCAGAATGGAATTTCTTCTTCTGATTCCAAATTCCTTTGTCTCATGAAGTGCCAGGGAGATGCTGGACACAGCCAGGATGCCCCTGACAGGACCAGGAGAAATGAATTTGATAGGGATCACACTTGTGTTCCCATGTCTCCAGGAAAACTTCTGGGCAGTTCTGTCTCCCTCACTGGGTTCCTTTGGGAACTGGTCGGCATTGCTGTCAGTATCTCCGTTTCATATTGATAAATTTATTTTCYTCAAGTTGCTATTGTTTTTTCCATTATTTGCCCCAGATTCACTCGTTCTACAGTGTCCTCATTATAAYAGGGATGTCGAGGAACCTCACCCATTCTCATGTTTACTTCCAAATTGTGCTATTAAGGAAGCAGCTGTTGTAAAAGCTGTTGTAAACCCTGTATTACAACATAAGCCTGACTCTGGTCACTACATGCACGTTCTCAATGAGGCATTTGACATTCTTTAGCATGGGGAAATATATAGCCCTTCAATCTTTCTGCTTCAGTTTTGTCATCTGTTTAACATGGGAATACGTAGTGGGAATATCTGTCCACTTCGGGAGATGGATGTAAAAAACAGTCTGCGGTTTATACAAGGATTAAGGAACATTTCCTAAGATTAGAGTTTTTGGGGGASTATTTTGGTTTTGCAGAGAAGATGGCTAATACTAGCTGCATTTTGTAGCCCATGTGAACAGAGCTTCCTTTTGCAGGTCTGTGACTCGTATCCTACAGAAGTGTATGTACCAAAATCCGCAACTGCACACATCATAGTGGGGAGCTCTAAATTTCGGAGCCGAAGACGTTTCCCAGCTCTTTCTTACTATTACAAGGATAACAATGTAAGTGTGAATTTGTAGCTTTGGAGTGTTTGCTTGTTTTGGTCCAAGTTTCTTAATTCTTCTAGTAAGTATTTATTAAAAATCAGTGCTTAGTTAAGATTTTCTTAAAAGGTGGCTAGTGTGGTTTGAACATATTGTCAGTGGGCACATATTGGACTTGCGGTTGGTTCATTGATGGGTATTGAATGTAGTAACTTAAACTCAGCTYCTGCACCTAGGCTATTGGCTCTTCTGTTTCTGGTAGCAGAGCTAAAGGAATGTTTGGATGGCGGGATCCCRTGCTCTGCATGCCTCACATTGGCCTCCTGGGCCTCTAGGGCCTGGCTTAGCACAGCTCTTATTGCCAGTTACAGCCACGTCCCGTGAGCGCTCTCGAGGGATCTGCATGTGCGATATCTCCTCCTGTTTCACCCCAGACAAGCAGCTGCACGGCGAGGGCTTTCCCAGCAGTGCTGGGGGTGGCCAGGACTTCCCAAGGGACAGAGCAGTGCACGTGGATGCAGCTCCTGTGCGGGGCCATCCAGTCGGCGGCAGCGCGGAGGCTCCGGACGCTCGCCGCGCTGATGGGCCCCTGTGACGCTGGTGCTGTTCTTGTTGCCCATAACCAGCAGTTACCTCATGTCAGGGAAGCATGCTGTTCTAAAATAGCTTTATAGTCTGGATTCAATACTAGGCCTGAGTCGCTGGTGTTTCAGTGTGTAAATATTTTCTTGCCTTTCCAAAAACCATTCATGTTTATTAGTATGTAATGAGTTTTTATCACTTTGCTCTTCCCATGTAACTCTGTACCTACAGTGAAGAGCTAAATGAGCTGTTCATTGAAATGTTTTGGGATGCTAAGTCATTTTTGCTTAGTAATTATGTTGATTTTTGTCTATTCTTTCACAGGCCTCCATATGTAGGAGCAGCCAACCTTTATCTGGCTTCAGTGCTCGATGCCTTGAAGATGAACAGATGCTCCAGGCCATTAGGAAAGCAAATCCAGGAAGTGATTTCTTATATGTTGTTGACACTCGGCCCAAAGTGAGTACATTAAATTCCTTGCACATACTCAGTAAGACTGAATGTGGGCTGAATATACTAGSGAAGATTCATAACCCAAATAACAGTGATAATTGTGGTCTTGGTTGTTTGTGAGTAAATATAAATGTGGATTTACCAGAGGACTCTTAACTAGGAAGCTTGCCTATGTTTCATTTCTTAAATATTTTTTTCTTTATGTTGAGCCCTTCTCTTTTGTTCTTAACATGCTGATACAAAAAAATAAATAGCTGAGAGTAGTAACTGTTAGATTAGAGAATGTTAGAGAATGCTCCACACACATACACTTACACACACATACACGAGCCAACAGTAACTACATTCCTGACAAGGCCAGTGAAAAATAAATTCATGTTACAAACTGTATTTTCTGTTGTTTGTAATGCTGCAAACCTCTATGTTCTTGTTCTAAAGTCTTCCCAGCAAGGGCTAAGGAAAATACATTTWTTCAGTTTCAAAAATTCAGGAGGATTTTTCTTTGCATTTGTCTAGCATTTTTGTGATTTTGAGGCAGATTCTGAAACATGGTAAATAGCGACTGCTGACTAAACAGTTGGCTAAAGTCTTTGGCCAAAATAAAAGCTTTAGAAAAATAAAAGTACTCAATAAAGATCTCAAGAAGGTTRGAAGCTAATAAAGACTTCCCAAACCTGTTTTGATGTGAAGAAGTCTGTAAACCCAGATCCTACTTAATTGTGCCTGCACTATGAGAATGGCCCAACTTGCCAAAGCTCCTATGAATCTAGGTGCCAAGATACAGCCTCGCTGCTGTTCCTATGCAGTATAAATGAATGTATAAATCCAGAGCATGTAGGAAGTGGTATGTTTTGGTGCATGCTGCTATGGCATTCCTCAGGAGGCCTTAAAGGTAAGGTATTGAGCTAGTAMAAGGTTGTCTCTTGCTCTTGGATGTTCAAACCTTTATGCCTCTTCTCTCATCAGAACAGTTTTTTTTTTCAAAAATTATGATTATTAATGGCACCTTCAATTCTACATTCCCAAATGCTTTTTGTATTCTATCCATGTCGTGCTTGACAATCTTCAGTGCAAAGGACTCGGTTGTGAAGCTAAGCTTTGATTCCACTTCATTTAAATATACCAGAATGAGCATATGCAGAGCTTTTACTTTGCCAACAGTCTTTCTCCATTTGCTCCTTACTCTGTGTGTTTACAGAAGAAGCTAATGTCAACTTACTTGCTGCATATGAGAAAAGCAAATTATTTCTATAACTCTACAGAAAGAAACTACTGAGTTCTCCTCCACACTAACGAAGGCTGCATGAAAAGTCTAGTGAGGTTTGTTCCCCTAGAGATTGTACTCTCATCTCTGCTGAGATTAAGCTAGGACAGGCACAATTTTAGGAGATTTAGGACAACTACTTTAACAGATGGAATTTGATAGTGATGTGGAAAACTTGTTAGTAAATATTGTGGCAGCTGCAAAGTTTGGCAATTGATAATACTTAAAATAACTGAGTGTCAGAAAGCCTTGCAAATTTAGCCTATTATTTTTAGAGAGCTATGTTGTATTAGCTTTTAATAAAGAAGGATTACTATCATAAAATTATTGGGTTACAGAGGAAGTTTTAGCATTACAGTATTGATGTTAAGTCAGTTAAGGCTAGATTATTTTCATTTAAGCTTTCAGGATTTGGTGGTAACTTAGAAATATGCACACAGAATTATTTTTCTTCCCCAAAGCTCTGTTAGTATAGACACACTGCTTCATTTTGTTTATATTAGAACACTGACACCTACTTCAAAAGAGAAAGAGCAGAATTCAACAGATAACTTATATTCTCCTAGCAAGTCATACTGAGAACTCTCTGAGACTTCTTAAAGAACATGCTGTTCACAGGCAATAACTTTTTTATTGTTCAGTGATCACCAAAGATTAGTAGACAGTTGGTTGMCTGGAAAATTTTCTGCCTGCACATTTTCCTTAACTGCATACTACAAGTTAAGAGCAGTTCTATGCAGGCTCTGAGTGAATTAAAAAAAGTTCCTTCTCTTGTACCATGAAATTCATGCAGTGCTGCAGCTAGTAACCATGGTCCACAACTGCAGCTAAGCATTTCTATTGCTAAATTGAACTCACAGCAATGGATGATTCAGAAAAACACTATGAAGATAAATAAAAAGACTATTTTTGCATTTCAAAAGGGGACAGAAAATAAGAATTAAAAAGCAATCTCATCTGTTTCACTGTGCCCCTAAAAGTAAATTATAATGGTGCAAAAGTCTATTCTCTTTAGCTTTTCCCTCTTAAAGCAAAGAGCTCAAATTTGATCCACATCAACTCATTTTCACAGAAACACAGAATATTCAAGGTTGGAAGGGACCTCTACAGATCATCTAGTCCAACCTCCCTGCTCAAGCACACCTGCAGCATGTGGCACAGGGCGGCATCCAGGCGGGTTTTGAAGACCTCCAGAGAAGGAGACTCCACAACCTCCCTGGGCAGCCTGTTCCACTGCTCTGTCACCCTCACAGTAAAGAAGTTGCTCCTCACCTGGAGACAGAACTTCCTGTGCTCCAGCTTGTGGCCATTACCCCTCGTCCTGTCGCTGGCCACCAGTGAAAACAGCCTGTCCCCTTCCTCCCTGCATTCTCCCTTCCTGAACTTACAGACATTAATCAGATCCCCTCTCAGCCTTCTCTTCTCCCGAAGAGAATTTTGACTCGTCATATAAAAAAGCCAGACTCCTTGARTATCTTAGTTGAAGATGCCTTGGCAGAAGAAAATCCTACACTTCCAAATTAAAATTTAATGGTGAGACTTGTGTGCTTGGGGTGGAGATAGCAAAAGCCTGTATGCACCATGSCACCGTTACTTGTGCATGGACGTATATTATTGTGGATTTCAGAAGTGACCAATGAAGACGCAAATCAGCAGTAAACTGGAAATAATTTTTCCCTTGTCTCTTATCTCCTAGAGAAGATGTAAAAGAGAGCTCCTTTTTATTTTTCATAAAAGTTCCTTATAATTGCAATGAGGACCAGGCATTTTTTGTCCAATGGATGCCTCAAAGGGTCTCACCAAAATCTACTAGTGCACTTCAATCCAGGAGTGCAATATTCACTGTTGTTTTAGTCTTAGATCTTTCCTGAGCAGATGCTGTTTGCTGTGCCTGGAGGCACAGAAGTTCTGTAAAGTAGACTTTTTAACTACATCTGRAGCCGTGGTAATTATTTTGAAGTTAGAGAGTTTCACATACAAGCAGCTACTTTATTCAAAAAGACAATTCTTCTGGACTACTGGACAGTGAGATTCTGCTTTAGAGGGGGGAGGAAAAAAAAGAAAAAAGATAGGGTGATAAAGGTTATTCTTGGGATTTATATCAGCTTTGGCTTTTAGTCTGGAGACCAGAATCGGGTCTAGCATGCTTGGCAGTTCATTTGCTTTTCCTCCAAAATTCCCTCAAGGAGGAAAGAAACATAAGAATCCCTGAACTTCTCACTCCAGAGAACTGAGGTGAGGCAGCAGTTAGGCACTTTCCCAGCACGGGAAGCATATGAGGACTCAAAGGCAAAATCCCTGCTTCCAGCTCAGTGTATTTTTCTGCTGAAGCACAGTGAAATATTTCATAGGGCTGCACTACAGATGAAAATATTTGTGGTCATTTAGTCAGCTCAGATCTTTTGCTGTCTTATGCARGTGGAGCTGAGCTGTTGCCGAGCTAGGGAGACACTGCTGTGACATTACTGCAAGCTTCAAAGAAGTGTGCCAGATCCACCTTGTGATAATTTCAGCAGTCAGACACCTAATTTGGGGAAGGACGAACAATGTAAATACATTACAAAGCCAGGGGCATGGCAGATAGGACACTGCCATCTTCTGGATGTGTTCTGTTAGTAAAGGCAACGCTCATGAAAAACAAAATGAGATTAAYAACAAATAACCTTCATGTTCTTGCAGCAGAGCCTATGGAAGAGCCCTATTTARACTGTGCAGTGTCCATCTTCACTGGTAAAGCTGGTGACAAAGTGGGTGACACTGAGGCCAGAGCCTGAGCAACCCGCTGTACTGCCACGTGCTGCAAACAGAGCCCCCATTGCTGTTCGTTTTGTTGACACTGTGATAAACGCTTCCTATTTATACTCAATTTCAATCACTTTGCTTTGCTGCTGTAGACCATGAGCTTTATTTTGATGTGAGCCTGTTTGCTGTTGTTTTTCACCTCGCTTTTCTGATTTTTCAGCTCAATGCAATGGCAAACAGAGCAGCGGGAAAGGGATATGAAAATGAAGACAACTATTCTAACATCAAGTTTCAGTTCATAGGCATTGAGAACATCCACGTCATGAGAAGCAGTCTGCAAAAAATGCTTGAAGGTGAGGTTTTATTTTTACTAGAAAATAGAGAAAAGACTTGATTCTCATACAAATCAGAGTAACTTCTCTGAAAACAGCAATGCTGAAAACTGATATGAAAGCAGAACTTGTGTCTCCCTGCTGCTTCTGGCTAATGGAACTTGTGCAATGGACCATTGCTGCAAAACGTGATGTTCTCCTGACTGCACAAACACCTTGTTTCACTCATGAAACCCAGATACCATTTACTTTAATGGTAGACATATTAAGAGCTCTCTATACCTTACTACTGCTTCTTTTCTCCTCCTTTTTCATTCGTGGCTTACAGCTTGATGGTATCATGGAAAAACAAAAACAAACAAACCCCCAAAAAGCCTTATGACTTATATGACTCTTACAGTAGTAAAATACAGGATATTTTTTAAAACTCTGATGATTTTTCTTACTTGGTCAGTAAATAACTCAGCATTTTAGCCCGTAAATTTTAATAGAAATCTACATATGCTCTGTATAGAGCATATATACACATGGCACTTCAAGTGTATCTGCAGAACTCAGTCAGTGGGTGTAACCATTCCTAGTTTCTGAACAGAAGTAGTGATTATTTTATAAATACTGAGCAGTGTATAAGCTAGCACATCTGAACTGCCACTTAGTATTTGGATTACATTATTGTTTAGAGGCCTTCTGGGAAAGGGGGAAGAATAAATCCTTGACCCAAAATTTGTTGTTTTGTTTTAACAAGCAAACAGTAAAAAGTAATCCCCAGAGCCCCAGTGTTTACTCCACGTGTCTCATCAGCAGAAGACACAAAACCAATTCGTTCACCTGTTGGATCAGCGTGATCTAGCTGTGGTGACACGGGTCAACCACGGCTGCTCCTGCCCTGCACAGAGGAGCTGCCAGGGCCGGATGCCTTTGAGGAATGCTGCCATGGAAAGCCGGACCTTTCCATGAGGTCCAGCTTCTCTGTTGAGATACTTCGAGGGGAATAACCAAGGGGAAGACAGGCACCTTCTCCTGTCATCCTTGGCCACCAACATTTCCAAGATTGTCTGGGGAGGCATTTGTGGCCTGGGATTGGTAAACATGCTCAACTTGTGCAGAAGGGCTCTGCTCATGACCGATACATGTGCACGTAACRCTACTTGGCACTTGAGATCAACTCAACATCCTTCAGCATGTTGAAGGTATCTTCTTGAGCTTAACTCCTTGATCGAAGGGATCTTGAACTGGAAAAGTAAGAGATTTTTTAATTAACTACAAAATCTCATTTGGCCAGACRGGAAGACAGCTGAATAAACCTGTCCTGCTATTTGTTTAGTTGGAGTCCATTAAAGTTAGGATAGTAAACAACCCCCCTGGTGGCACGGGACAGTGCCATGTACTATTTTAGAGCCAAAAGTTCATCAGATGGGCCCATACCCAAAATGGTATGTAACAAGATAATTTCTAATGTTGTTAAAACTTCATGCTGCTTGGGAACAGAACATTTTTGCATCCATTTTTAAACGAACCACAGACTTGAAAAAGCCTATTYTTTCATAGGTTTTATATTTACTGTGTTGAAATCACCTATGTAGAAACCTGACTGATAAGATTAGGATCAGAGAAGTGAAGTCTGTGATTTCAAACATCAAATTGCATCTTATGGATTCCAGTTTATGAGCGGGCTTTTCCTTGTGTAAGATACCACACAGGTTTTCTATTTTCCAGTTGATAGAAGTGTCCCTTTAGCTGCTKCTTCTGTGACCTTTAAAATTACACATTGCCTGACCTGTACACACTAAGGGTACCAGAATCAAAAGATCTGCAGAAGATGTTAGTAATACACATATAATACACCTTTAAGTTTACTTTGAGGGCTATTTAAATATATCTRGATGAATCTCTAACATAAAATATTAAACTACAAACATTGCAAAACATGTTTGTTGACTTAATATGTTGTGAGGTATTATTGGGCACACAATCTTTAAAGAGAKAAATGGGGCTGATTAAAATCATTTATAATCAGCCCCATTTTAAATTAAAATCACTTATAATGTGTTAATTGCCACTGTGAAGCATATTGCATGGAGAAGATCAAAGGCCATAATAGGCTTGACTTGTAACAGAAGTATAGCAAAGGTCTTTTGTTTTTTTTGGAATTAGGCAGATGAGCGGGTCAAGGGAAATATATATATTTCATATGGAAAACTGCAGCTTGTGTTCAGTAYGCAGTCTTAAAAAGCTTCCAGCACTAACGAAACTTCAAAAAAAAATTGATTATACRGTTTTCCATGGGAAAATTCTCCATTTCCACTTTTATTAGGAATGTAYTGATTTCAGTGAAATTTCTTCATGTGAAATTTCTTCATTGAATTAAATTATATTCATAATAATGTCAAGAATTTCTTAACTAAAAAGATTTGATTTCAACTTTATAATTTTACTAATTTTTATTTTGAGAGTTTTACTTATATTAGCACTAATATGTATTTACTGTCATTTAATATTATCTATAAGCATTATGAAATGACTAAATCTATAGGATGATGGATAGTATTTTTCTCAGAATTTGTGTTCTCCAAAAAAGAAGTGATATTTCACTTTATCCTGGAACAAAAGTATGTTTCACAGTGCTGGAATTTCCTTTGGAAAAGAAACCATTTGACAGATGTCCCTGCTGCTTCGTACTGCTCTTAGAAGAATACTGAATTTGCATTAAAAAAAAAAAAAAAAAGCTGGATATAATGATACTTGCAATTAATTTTGATCTTGTGCACAGAGTCCTCAGAATAATATTTGTTCTTGTCAGGAGAGGCTGCCCAGGGACTGTTCTCAGTGCAGAGGCGAGTGCAGGTGCTGACTGGCCCTGCTGTTTTAGCAGCTGCATTGGGGTGAGCCCAAATGGGCTTCTCCATGATGTTGGGCTGACAGGGAAGGGGTTTTTCCCTTCGCTTGGGAAGTCAGAACTAAACTCAGCACTAAGGTCCCGATGGGTAGGCGAAGTCCTCTGAAATGTCTGGTGTGTGCCTTTCATTTAGGACAGCCTGGACTTTGCTCAGTGAAGTGGTGGGTAAATATTGATTCGCATTTGGGAGTGGGAATGAGCAAAGCACTGTTTCAACTTTACCTTGGACTTTCGTAAACAGAGACGGCAGCTTCAGCTGGAATCCGGCTACTAATTGGCCGTGCTGCCATCTGCCCAGGAGCATTAATCATGTGAGAGGCTGTTTGCTCCCACTGCTGCTATCTGCGTTTTTAAAAATATCTTTCAAAAAGCAAACATCTGGAAGAGGCCCTCTGTACCAAGACTGCAAGATTTTATATGGACACATTGGGCTATTTTGTCTCTGAATTAAGAGGAATCAAGACCGTTAGATATATTCAGCTGTAGTATGAGCTCCAAATTGGGCTCATAAAAGTATGTTCTGGTCGTATTGAAGGAAATGGAAGTTTTGCCACTGGCCAAAACGGATCCCCCCCCAAAAAAAAAAAAAAAAAAAAAAATCAGCCTTTTTCCAGAAGATGAGAGTCTTACTGAGACATTATTAATTCACAAATGAGTTCAGGAAATACAGTAGTATTGTAATGCATGAGTGTTCAGGAAAAAAGATGAAAATTTCATTGTATTTCTTGAAAGAGCTTAGTATGAGATTAGTATCTTTAAGAGAGTGTCCTTAAAGAGGAGAGGGTGGATGAGCTAACAGATAACTCTGCTTTAAACGTAAGTTTAAATTACTGTGCTTTTAACATGCAGCTTATTTTACAGTTTGTGAGCTGAAGTCGCCTTCTATGAGTGACTTTCTGTGGGGCCTAGAGAACTCTGGCTGGCTGAAGCACATCAAAGCCATTATGGACGCTGGCATCTTTATTGCAAAGGTAAAGAACATCAAATGAGAAACAAAACTTGGACTAACCAGATGCAGGAAGTGAGGACCAGATTCTCTCCTTGTGGGTAGCTTCAGTTATCTTGAATGAAGTTAGATCAGAAAAAAATCCTGACCTGTAAGGTATTATACATTAGGATCTCTTGTTGCCATGTGGACATTTTGCTAATAAATTTTTAAAAATTGTGGGATTTTTTCTTTTTTTTTTTTTTCACTGAAGACCCTAAATTTACTAAAGCTATGTTTTGTTATGTCTTRAATGTTCCTGCTTTACTCCCCTGCAGCAGTTATCAGTGTTTCTGTCCTTGTTTCCCTCACCTCCATGGTTGTTTGGCTGTTCCCTTTGCTGAACATTACTGTTTTAGAATTACTTCTTCAGGTGACAGTTGTAACACAGGAATATTAGCTATAGGGTTATCACCTGGGTTGTTTAGTCACTCCGCTAACTTCACTTCCTAAACCAGTTCCAAAATCTAGGGCAGCTTCTACTCCTACATCCTTGATAAATGTTTCAGAAAAGTGTAGTTGGGTCTGATATGAAATTCTCTCTCCTAATAATGTAGATATTTATTATCTGCTATCAGTGATTTTAATTTTAGAAGCCCCTTCCTTTAACCTGGAAGTTCAGTGACTCAGTTCTTATTTTTAAGATTATTATTACAATTTTATTCACATGACCTGCTACACATTCCCTTCTCAGTAACTGGGTTGTGTTGCTTTCTTGCTTTGCTTCTTCCTACTTAGCAGGCAACTGCAGTTTCTTATCGGAAAACCTACAGCAGGCTAAATACCCACTAATATTTCTCCTATCTCTCTTAGATTTCATTAGCTTACAGGATTCAAGTCATTCAGACCTAGCTCTTGCCAACTTTCCTCTAGTACTAGTCTTAAAATAATGTCCCAAAATAGCTATTCTTTTTGTCCATATGTCACATTCATTTTGACCCGTTCTTATTTGTACAACTTTCAGTTCTCTACTATTGGTCTTTTGCCACAAGGGTTCTATTTTGGTAAAAATTTACTTCTCTCTTGAGACAAACATAAATATCTTATTATTACTCCCTGTTCCTTTTTAAGCCCAAACTTAACCTAAGTGCTTATTTTTCTAAGCAGTGTCTTTCCTAACCTAGTTTTTTCCTCCTCTTTTTAAATTCTCCTTTGGAAATGACACAGGGCAAAAATACTATGTTTAAAAAAAAAAAGAAAAATCTAAAACCCTCAAGTTCCAAAAATAATGCAGATGTTGGAGAACTCAGTTAAGAACCGTCCCTTCTTTGATTGCATATAAAAGGGATCCTCCTCCCTTCACAGTCATTTACATTAAAATTTTACTTAAAGATCTCGCTTCTTAGTTACAGAGCACAGGTTTCCCCTCCAGTATTTCCAGGTACATCTTCTTTAGAGGCCAGCGAGTGAAGGGCAGCGTAGCAACATCCAAGCTAGCTCTGGCATCAGAAACAGGCTCCTCACATTTCCATCAATGTGGGAAACTGAAAGCACTATGCAGGGGTGCTCTCTGTTGCTGGTATACGGGTCAGAGCATGTGGATGTATCTGAATCTGCTTTATGTAGCCACTCRTTCTGGCAGTGATACAAAACGGACTTTAATGACTCTCAGAGTTGCATGGTCTGGATCCCCATGTATACAGTAGACTACTTAAAATGATAATTGTTATAGCTATTTTCCTGATGATTCTATCAGTATATTTTGRGAATGGATTTGCTTTCAGGTTCCACAAGAGCTAAGCACCTAACATTTTTCAATATGTTTATACTGTTAGTGTATCTAAGCAATAGGGGAGTATGACCATCCCMCTTTACAAATGAGATTTTCTAAGCAAGTTCTACAAAACAATGAATATATGCTATATTCATAAGAGAAGGGATATTTAATTATTCCATGCAGGTATAATTCTGGTCTAGAAGACTCTGCTTGAGAGAGGGGTTAGATGAGATAATCTCCAGAGGTGCCATCCAACCCCAACTGTTCTGAGAGTCTGCGATTCTGCCCTCRAGTGTAAAAGGGTGATGAGGCCACCACCACATTGCATAGGAATGCATGAGAGTCACCCTTGCAAACGAGAATAAATAATGCTCAGGATCACTCAGGAAGCCTACAGCAAAAAATTAAAAAAAAAAAATTTCACAATTCTTAGCTCAGCTTATTACCCTACGTGCTGCTCTCGCTTTTTGCTCTCTTTCCCCTTGGCCTTTCCCCCTGCCTGTGATACCTCTCTGCCTTTCTGTGTTCTCAGGCTGTGGCTGAGGAAGGTGTGAGTGTGCTTGTTCACTGCTCTGATGGCTGGGATAGGACAGCCCAGGTTTGCTCCGTAGCGAGCCTTCTGTTGGATCCGTATTACAGAACCATGAAGGGATTCATGGTAAGCRGGCTGTTCTATAGAGTAAATAAAAGCCTTATGGCATCAGTTAAAGGCATGTTAAGATGAGTATCTTTCTTTCTAAGAGAAAATAAACTTTGCTTACAAAAACCATAACTGAAGGTCTTAGCAAAGATTTGAGTATCAGAAGTGTGTGCTCCCCACTGGTTAGATGGGAGTGAGCAGCCAACTTTGCGGCATCCCTTTGCTAGCGTATCAGCTCTACTAAAACATCTAGGGATGATAATACTGGCAATGCTCACATCTGGAAAAGAACATTTTGGAACATTTTTAGAGTCTAGCTTAGAAAATGATGAATCCAACTTGTTTCAATTGTGATGAAATACTGACATCTTGTCTGYAGCAACCAGAAATGCTACTTTCTCTTGTGTTGGTAGCAGTGTTCATTGATCATTTATCTTCTACTTACTCTAAAGGGGATTCAAATACTGCCTATCTCATTCTTCCTCTCACTTTTCTTCCTCTAAAAATTAAGTGGGGTTCCAATACTGCTTGCTTACATCATTCTTTTGCCTGCTCTAACATGTGTCAGCTCACAACTGCTCCACAACACTGAATGCAATGTTCTCATTTTAGGTGCTAATTGAAAAAGATTGGGTTTCCTTTGGTCACAAATTTAACCACAGGTAAGGCTGTGCTAAGGCTTTTCTGCATAATTTTTTCATGTAGTCAGTGTCTGCAGTCATTCTAATTTTACTATACCTGCTGCCTTTGAAAACATATCAGTGTGGTGCTCTCAGGGTATCTTCACAGGCTTTTCTCCCACTATATAATTTAGCTGACTGGAAAAAAAAAGTAAAATGAAATATTTTCTATCTTGTTATATTTGCAGTGAGGATACAGAGTGCTTACATTTGCTATTAGCATTACAGATGCATGTGAGAGAAAACTGGTACATGGCTTAACTTCCTGTTCTTGTAGGCTGTAATTCAAAGCTGCTGTTCAAAAAYGTGTTCATTTTCCAGGACAGAATTTAACTTCAGGTGTGCCTGTGAGTTATCTAGAATACACTCGTCCTAGCATGTTCTTTCATAAAGAAAATTGTTACTTTTGTTCAGAAACTTCAGGTAAAGGGAAACAAAAGTCACTGTTTTTGGACAAGTTATTTTGTGCATCCATAAAATAAACGCTGTCTTCATAATAAAAGTATTTTAAGATTTTCATACATAAGCATGGATATATATCCATATTGCCTTCACTTCCTTCACATTATTGTAAACCTAAAAATGCAGGCTTATACTGAGGCTTCATATTGCTGGATATTAATATAAATTTATGTTCTGACAAAAAGAAAAATCAAATGCAACAAACTCCACTATCTTTTGGGAAGTGTGTGCAGATCTACAATTCTGGTGAAATTCCAGCAAGAATTACTATATTAAATATGATACTGACAGATGTCTATGATTATCAGTGATGAAAGATATGAAATGTAATCACCATTGATAGTTGTGGTTTCCATTGCAATATTCTTATATGCTCTTTGTTGCATAATAATAGTAGAATTAGAAATTGAAAATTTAGTTATTTTAGTAGAACTAGAAAATGGAAAATTTAGTTATTTATGGATTTTCACTCTTTTAGAATATATATATTTTATTGGATGTGTATGTGTTTATTGTGTATACACACATATATATATGTACTGGACATGCAGAGCCATCAAGTGAAAATGTTTCCTACTATTAGGCAGACTTACAGAATATTTTTCACTTACGTGTTTAATATTTCCAGCTCCTGTTCTTTGAAGTAACCTATGGCAAGTGGTTCCAACAGACTTTCCTTTATACACAGAAACTTTCACGTTCCCTTGACAAATGCAATAGAGTGTAAATATTTCCCACTTTCAAAAAGTTCCACCAAGAGAGGGCAGCTTTAAACTGTTTTCTGCCAAGATKATTCTGTTCTCCTCCTGCTCCGTTTTCTGGGTTTTAGCACTGGTCTGGCTTTGAAAGAATATCTAAGACGTCTAAAGCCATTACAGTCACATACGCTGCCACTGCAGCATAACTTTGTATAAATAGCATTACTACATGGCCATGCAGCTATACAGCCAGCTGTTATTAGCTGCAAAGCAACAAGGTGTTTGTAAGAAGGGTTTTCACTGTTGTTAAGTTCTGGCTTTGTTCTACTCCATGAATAAAAAACTTCCAGTCTTCCTCAATTTCCTCAAGTAAAAATAAGCCAGTGAATGAGATTTTAGAATTAATACCTGGGATGTAACTTGCACACTGAACTAAGTTTTTTTTTCTCCTTTTCATTACCATTCTGCAGTTTTCCTAGCAGATAGGGGTTATGGTTGACTGTTTCTTGTCTTGTTCTAGGTATGGCAACCTAGACGGTGATCCGAAGGAGATCTCTCCTGTGATTGACCAGTTCATCGAGTGTGTTTGGCAGCTAATGGAGCAGTTTCCTTGTGCCTTTGAATTCAATGAAAGATTCCTGATCCATGTACAACATCATATCTATTCTTGCCAGTTTGGTAATTTCCTGTGCAACAGCCAGAAGGAGCGACGAGAGCTTAAGTACGAGAGCCTTTTCTTTCAGAGCACGYTTTAAGTGTAGGTGTTACAGTAGATTGAGCCATTTGCCATTTTACAGATGTGCTTTTGTAACGCACGAGGTGCAGTGCAGAGCTCTCAGACACCTTCTTTCAGGTGACAGAGATTAATGCAAAAAATAAAGAGGATCCTCCTGGCTGTGGCACAGCTGTGAGTACAGCCCATAGCATGTCCGCAATGCATTGCTGAAAACTGACAGGAGCATTAGATCCTTAGCCAAGTGGCCTTAGCATCAACAACAAACCATCTTACTCTGCTCCTTTTATCTGCTTCCTCGGGCTCTGGTTCCTGGGTTATGTCCCAATACCATCTGCTTTTCTCTCTCAGATCATGGCAGCAATAGTGATAAAAGGAAAGAGATAATTATTGTTTGCTCTTGCCATTTGGATCCTCTCACTGCTMAAGTGCAGAGCAGCCTCACTGCCACAGTCCATCTTTTTTGCCTRTACTTATCACCTAAGCATAATTGTATTAAGATAGCATAAAGCTGTTTGCAAATGAGCAGCACAGAGCACGAGAACATCTCACCCAAGCTCTAAGTATACCTGAGCTGCAGCAGAGGTATCTACACATCTTATTTATATGTAATTTTTCAGAGYCCAGGAACGAACCTACTCACTGTGGGCTCACTTGTGGAAAAACCGTGCAGATTACCTGAACCCTCTGTACAGATCGGACCACAGCCAAACCCAAGGGACCCTGCGCCCACAGATAGCTCCGTGCAACTTCTTGTACAAGTAGGTGATACCCCTTGCTGTTGGAAGTGGCAGCATGTAATAAATAATGTATTTGTAGTTAAGTATTTCCAAAACTCCAAAATATAGCTTATATAGAGGTGAATTTAGGATCAGACACAACAGGTCAGTTCCCTGCCTGCTTGTAAATGCTCAGCCAACACCTCTGCACCACTCTACAACAGAGTATTAGACCTAAAAGAAGCTTAAGATTAAAGCTATATTGATAGTTGTGTGTCCTAATTTCAGGTCACTCGCTTCTTTMACTGAGAAATGGCTCTTTCAGTTCTGTTCCCATCTGTAACTTCTAAATTTAAAGTTGCTTAAACTTCTCCAYTCAAGGATGACTATATGGATCAATTGATGTCAAAGTAAAAGCAGGAGTTYCAAGAAATTAGTGTTTAATAAAACAAAATGCAGGTACTTTCTTTACCTTGCTATTATACTTCAGTTTAAGTTTTTCTTGACGTTTAAATGTTTTTAAGGTTTAACAAAACTTAACAATTTTATTGATATTAACATTCTGACAAATTGAAACAGAGCTTGACTAAAAATTCATGAAAACTAAAATTTCAATACAATAGGTTAGTTTGATTTCCTACTACAAGTCAAAGCACCTGCTAAAGGGCAACAAATATCTTAAAGGAAAAATTGAGTCCTTCCACATTTGCTGTTCCGGGTCATATCTAATTTAAAGCTATTTTAAAACAAGTCATTAATTATATGACTTAGTACAGTGGGATTTATGGAAGACAGTACTGCAGAACCTCCCTTGGATGAGTAATCCTATCGATTTTAATGGAATTATTTGAATGAGTAAGGATTTCCGAGCATGAGCTGTCTGATTATAAACTTAAGGGGGGGACATGACTTAAATAGCATAGGCTTGGCAAGGCAGTAGTAAGAGCAGTAACAAGCCATCAAGGAGCACACACATTCCCCTGAAATCTGTCAGCTCCCTGGCTACACTGCTGCACCCTAAGGCAGGTCTGTCTGTTACTTAACCAGTTTGAGGAGCTACTGACATACCTGAATTGAGGTTTTGGCCATGTACTGGGAAGGAAACAGAAGACAGGACAACCAAGCAAGTTATGGACGTAAAGTCTGAGACCTTTTCTCCTGAAAATGAAAAAAGCATCTTTAAAAAGTATCCCTGAAGCATTTTGTTCATTTCAGAGAGATGGAAGCACGCACTTATGTACTTGTCTGAAATCAGGTTGGGCAGCTGGGGAATGCTAGCCTTGTTTGGCAACTTCACTGGCAGGTGTCTTGTTTGGCAAGCCTCAACAGAAAGTGCTACTTTTACTAACAGGGAGAAAAAGCAATAAAATTTTCAATCACTTCAGTAAATCAGGTTGACTRTGGACCATAGGCAAAACTCCCAAGATAAGGATGCAGCAAGTGTGGGTTCAATAGTTACAACTAGTTACAGCACCATTGATGTTTTAAGCTTATCAACAAGACATAACACCAATGGTTTCATACAGGCCATTAACAACAACAAAAACCTTTTTTATAAAGCTGTGAAATTCATGTCTCAAATCATTAAAAGGCAGAATCAATGAGCTACCCACAACTTTGTGACTAGGCCAAAAGCACAAAGATCTTTTGATCTTTCTATTTCATATTAGAACTGGTSTAGGCTGGGTATGGGCACAGATTTAAATCTTTAGAACTGACCCAGTGCAAAGGAAACGTGAATCTTACCCAACTTCAGTGAACCTGCAGAACTTGTGCACACTCGGTGATGGCCAACAGGGCAGGCAAGTGCGTAGGGTAGCCCTTATTGAAGTCTCCTGAAGCCACACGATGACGGCTGCCCCCTCTGCTACTTGCAGGTTCTGGAGCGGGATGTACAACCGCTTTGAAAAGGGGCTGCACCCGCGCCAGTCAGTTACTGATTACCTGATGGCCGTGAAGGAAGAAACACAGCAGCTGGAAGAAGAACTGGAGGTCTTAGGAGAGGTAACAAAACCTTGAAGAGTCTGGCTTCACAGCTGAAACTAAACTAAACCCAACTCCAAATACCACGCAGTCCCCCATGTGCTACATCATTTTCTCTGATGAGGTTATCTGGCTATCAATCACTTTTGTTCTCACATACTRGAAATGTTTTGCCTTTGGCATCTGTAAGATACAAAGGTGGATATTTTTCTTTTTAAGAATAAAATATCACCTTGATTGTAGTGCAAAAGTAGTACTTTTGAAAGAAGTTTTATATCCCTCTGTGATTCATTCTGCATTTAATAGTCAAATAGGTAATTTTAAAAATGATAGTTAGCTGGACTCAACTATGTAATTATAAAGGCTATATATGTTAATAAGGCCAAAACAAAAGAACAATACCACCACCAGCACCTAAAAGAAGAAATGGGCTACAAATGTACATTGGTATGTTTGCAATATGCGTGGTTTTTTTTGCTGTTTTTGGTTTTTTTCAGAGATTGGCAAGTCTTCAGAAAGTGCAATTAAATGACAATAAAGTCAAGAGCAAGCAACAAGACCAACATAAAGAGTTAGGGCGCTCTACTTTCAACATCAGTTTGGCTAACACCCCCCAGGAGTATAACGACGGCCTGAAATCATTCCCCTCACGAAGCCCTTCACAAGGAGATGAAGAAGATTCAGCCCTGATTTTGACACAGGACAACCTGAAAAGCTCTGATCCCGACCTCTCAGTCAACAGCGATCAGGAGTCAGGCGTGGAGGACTTGAGCTGCAGGTCTCCGAGCGTCGGGGGCTGCCTGCCTAGTGAAGACAGTGGCAAAGACTCAGACGAAGCTGTATTTCTAGCTCTCTGAAATACGTTCGTAGGAACAAGAAGTCAGATCCAGATAGGGCTGTGTCTTTCAGTCTGAAATCATATTTTTATCCATCAAACAGGACAGGAATGGTCTGTGGCCTGAAGAAATTAATAACCCAAAGAAAGGGAACTGTGCAATTGTGTAAGTAAAGAAAAATAAGCCATTATTAGTTGTAAGACGTAACACTAAGTAAACAGCACTCCCTGCTGTTCCAAATATTTATTTGAGCCATTGTGATATTTGTTTTAACTGCAAATTATTCCTCAGCTTGTAAATTTATTTCCATAATTTATTGTAAAAAATAGTTCTCCAAAGATGTGAAATTCCAAAGTACTCTTGTTATGCATATGAAGAAAGTTAAAGATAATATTAGCCTTACTGGTAAATCAAAACTTATTTTGTGGCGCTCTGATTTCATACATATTGTGTGCATTTTTTTTTTTTTTTGTTCCCATGTGAGGTTTCAAGACTTCAATTTCAGCCATTATTTTGCATTTTCTGCTATTAAAATCTCTCAAGGAAGAGTAAAATTAACAAATCATTAGGCTTGCTTAGGGTTCTCTCATCTTGCCAAGTGATCCTGGAGTAGCTGCTGCACTTGGACAAGCTTGTACTCAGATCTCACCCAGTAAGAAAATTTCAGTGGTCAAAGTTTGGAGGAATATACAGACACTTGCATACTGTTCATAGTAATGCACCACTCAACAAGGTAAGTGTCAGACAGGGTGCTCCTTGCTTCTCACTTTGTTCCCAAGTTCTGTTGTTTACAATTCATTCCTCTTCAGAATTGTCTAAATGAGACAAAGGTTAACATTTAAAGGTAATAACAATACAAATTATCCAGCCTAATTTGATTCCTGCTAATCAGTCTTTTATTTCAGTGGGAGTGAGGTATCTACACAGTATGGAATGGGAAGTCTAAACCGCTTTTGAAAGCATTGCTCCCAGGCCAAAGTTAGTGGAAGGTTAGGATAAACCTATAAATAAAGGAAATACAAATAGTATATACAAACCTATAAATAAAGGAAATACAAATAGTATTTCTTTTCAATTTTAGTGTTTAAAATAAACAATTATTTTTTTTCTCTGCACACAATGTTTCCCTTGCAAAAATTACCAAACAACAACTTGCCAAACTGATCATGGCACTACTTATGCAAATAAACCAATTCAAAGGATTCTTTGCTCATTTTCCAGCATTTTTCTACAGAAATGGAATAGAACAATGAAACAAAATTTACTCTCCAAGTTTGGTTTAAAACTTTCCAGTTTTACATGTAAGCCATATAGCTTTCATAACCATACATACTGAAATAAACCTTGGAAAAATATTTAAAACYTAGTAGTTTCTGAAATAGCATACACATGGGGCTGTAATTCTTGGAAGCTTTTTCTTTTTAAATGTTTAGAGCAAGGATTTTATTTTTTATGTTTACTCTTATCTGCTTGGAGGCAACTATGGTGGAAAAGTAATTTATTTTAGATGTATTTCATATTCTTCCTTCAAGGACAGACTGACAGGCAGAGTTAAATTATATAAATATACCTCAGTATGGAAGTTTAAAGGTTCTATTATTCAGTCTACTTTTGTGGAATGGCTTTTTATTSTAAGAAACTACATTATTAAAAAAGGGTTTGTTCATAGGACTGAATTGACTACCTCCTAAAKGAGGTTCCACATTTGAACAAATTATTCAATTCCTAATAGCAAGTATCATCTTCATGTTTTACTGGAAAGGCTAGATCCTCAATTTGAGGAAATGCTGCAACTCAATTAAAATAGAGCTATGATAATTTAAAGTCTACTGAGAATCTAGCCTCCTGTTTTTTAAAAATCTTTATGGAATTTTAATAAATGAAAGTCCTGATTTTAATTGTGCTTTTAAAAATATATTTCATATTTTCAATATAGACTGTATAAAGTTATTAAAGCATTAAAGGAATCTTTGAATGGGTTTCCCCAAAATAAAGGAAAATGCTGAAAACTCAGCAATGAAACCTTGATGAAAATATTCAGCTTAAGRATCAGCTTGTGAGAACTAGGCAACATGGCATTTCTTTAAAATGTAAAATTGTGGTATCATAATATTATTGTGTGCTTTTAGACATACGTCTAGAAATAAATACTGAACATGAGTATATGCAAATTAAAGCACTGTCTTCATGTTGCTTATGCAATTTCTTGTAACTAGCTTTACAACTTAAATATTAACGTATTTTAAATTAAAATTTTTTGCTTTAACAGCTGCAATAYGTCTTTCAGCCTTCAAAATTTTGCATTAGTTATTGATCTATTGCAATGTATATTTTGTGTTGCAATTACCTGCTGGAAAATACTTCCAAATAAATACTTGGAAGATGCAGTGTTATATTCTTCCCTACAATTGCATGAAAATGTTTTGCTTTCTTCATTTTTGCAACATAATTCYTCAGTTAGAGGAAAGCATTTTGTCAATTAGATTAAGGGATTTTYCATATCTTTCCTACTGTAATACTTGAATTCATTAGTTTAAGCTCGTAAGCAAACCACAGAATAACTAATAAAACTAACTCAATCTCAGTAGATTTGCATCCATTATATGGGCCTCTATTATGGKTTTTKTTTTTTTTTTTTGAAAAAAAAATGAAGAGGATGGAAAGATGCTGAACTACCTTAATTTCCTGTAGGCTCTGGGAGTCTTCCCTCTGCTGCAAATCCTTGCAATTCTGGCAATAAGCCTGCTGTAATTTGAAATGGGACACAAATGAGCATGACAGACTACAGGAAAGAAGGGATTAGAAGAGTATTACAGATTTCTATGGTATAATTTTAGCCTCATTGAATTCAAGTTGCTCTTTAGTGTGAAAGGCACCCTGAAGTGACACTGAAAGCAATGGGATCAAAAGCTAAATGTTCTACAAGAAAATCTCTGGCCAGAAGAACAGACCGGAAAAATGAACACATTAGTAGCTTTTACTGGTAGACCACAACATAAGCCAATGCTGTAATAAACAGAAATAAATTCCAAAGAGCTGAGAAATATCCTTCATTTTAAGCTGCCTACTCTCTTTTCATCATATATAGCATATAATCATGCTTAAGGGGAAAAAACAGTAAAAGGAGGGGGGGAGGCAGAAAGTAAAGCTCTCCAGAATTAGCAATGCGAAGAGAGCTGCACTCCTTAAAGACAAGACAGAAGCCAGAGCAGGGGTTTCTATACTCTAGATCATGTTTAACAGACTARTAATTAAAATGATCTCAAAAAAACACAATGATCAGAATGCAGCTGCTGCAATGAAGATAAGCATTCTGTCACTGCTGACAAGTTAAACTGAGGCTTTTATGTGGATGTTGTTCCCATCTGTACACAGAAATCCTCTAACAGGTAACGAGCATTACAGACAAGGCAGTGGGCTGCTTTTCTGTAGAGGCTGAGACTGGTCTCCTGTCCACTCTGTGGAGCAGGTAACTGAAAATCCTCTAGATGGTAGAGGTAGAACATGGGCAATCCAAGGGAAAGGAGGGTGTGGGGTTTGTGCAGGGAGGAACACATGGGTGGGGAAGTTAGAAGCATCTCAGTTTATCACCCATGGGAAGCCTGCCCCAGCTCTTGTGCCAGAAGAGTTTCCAGAGGTCACAGCCAGAGAATGGATAAACAGGAAAAAAATATGTAGGGATAGGAAGAAAAGGGTAAGATAAAGATTCATAGTTATATTATTTAAATTGTCAGACAAGCACCTGCAATCAAGTTGATCCTTACAATACAGTTTAGTGTCTGTTAATACAAAATACTCCGGAGAAGCAGCCAATAAAGCCTTATTACACTGAATCACAGACTGGTTGAGGTTGGAAGGGACCTCTAGAGTTCATCTAGTCCAACCCCCCTGCTCCAGCAGAGACACCCAGAGCACRGAGCACAGGGTGGCATCCAGGTGGGGTTTGAAGACCTCCACAGCAGGAGGCTCCATAGCCTCCCTGGGCAGCCTGTTCCAGGGCTCTGGCCTTTAGTAGTCCATTAGAATCACAGYGAGTTCAGACGAGGGCTCATCATGAAAGTGTACTGGTTGCCACAACCGCTCTGACACATTTAGTTTGTTTCAAAGAAATAAAGTGTCAGCATTTTCTTAACATGTTATGGTATCTACTTCTTACTGATATATAAATCTCCCTTTTAACTTATTACTGTACAAAAAAAGATCTTTACCTATATCTGAGAAGATATAGCATTTACAAAAGCAGTAGAGAAAGCTGCAGTATGGGCTTTCAAAGCATAAGCTCATTCTAGTGAAGAAGCCTCCAAGAACTACTGCTGCCAAAATGGTTAAATAGAATAAAATGGTTAAAAAGAATGAAAGTTTGTCCTAAACTAGTTGATTGCAGATTGTATAAATTGCTTGTTCTTTGCAAAATGTTTTCCAGCACAATTCTGCCTCCACCCAGCAAGTCCTGCAAGGCACAAATCCACCCACAACTTAGACAACTACCAGAATTGTTAGAAATTCCAAAGCATTTATTTGCAAGAATTTACTATGCAGAGTCATGTACACAGTAAGGCTGTGAGAACTGACTTAGGTTTGTCACCAGAGCTTTATTTCAGCTTTACCTGAAAGTCTCCAAATTCCTCTTACAAGCACATTCCTGGTCTTCGCAAGAAGTAGCAAAAACTTGGACAGAAACAAGACTAAAAGACTTCTCATTTCTGTATCTGGTCAAGGGTGGAAGAGACGAAGCTGCAGAGTATTTACACAGCAAACAACAACTATAATACTAGGTACTACTTAGATCTTATAGTCTATTGCTTGTAGTTGTGTCCAGCATAGCTATACATAGCTCAATACCTTTAAAAGAGACTACCTTTAAGTCAATACCTTTATTGACTACCTTTAAGTCAATACCTTTAAAAGAGACTAACATGTCAAATGTTCTGCGAAATTTATGAAAACTTTCTGTAACTCCCAAAAGAAAGTGCTATTAATTCCACAATTGCATACCACCTTGTGTATACCACATATATGTATGTGTATATATATCACTCTAAAGTAACTTGATTTCACAGCCTTAGACAACAAACTACAGACATTTAAAAATAAAGTCAGTTACAATCACACAGAGATTGCAGGTCTGGATTTCACTAGCCATTTACYTCAGGGAGCAATAAAAGGGGGTTAAATTCTACCTCAGAAAACATAGCAATGAGGTCAGAAGTTAGATTCTAACTCAGCATGAACACAACACACCAACTCTCCTGTATATTCCTTGCTACTGCAAGCTGCTTAAAACTTCACTTGACACATTTTAAAGAGATTTTAGATTACATATCTAAGAGCTTCCATTCTCCTACACTTCATATGACATAGTTTTAAGCTGGATTTACACCTACACTTTATCTTTCTGCAAAAGGGAAGAGCTTAAGAGCAAGCACTATCAGTGTGCTAGAAACATGACAACTTATTATTTCTTTGGCAGAACACAGTCAGGGTCTACTAGGTCTTTCACTGACAGAATGAWGATTAGGAGAAAAACCTTCATTGGCACAACTAGTGAGAGACTAAATCAAGAGCGCCATAAGCCATAGGGGCTTGGCTTGTTCTTTGAGAACCAGAAATAGGTTGGCCTTTCCTGCACGTTACAGGACACTGGCAGCTAAGCCAGCACGTCCTCGCCCAATAGAGATGTCTGCATTCTCTCAATGGAAGTTTGTGACTGCAGGAGCGGCTAAAAGTACAGGAGAAGTGCAGGAACAGCAACTACAAGAGAACCAATAAGAGGCAGAAAAGAGAACCTTGAACATTCACATCCCTGAACAAGAGATGATGCTGAACGTGGAATTTTTTCTAGACTCTCCTGCAGCGCCATCAGAAACCTCCAAATTTACGTTTTGTCAAAAAAAACACCACACACACTAATAGCCTAAGAGGAAAAGCTCAAGTGTTGAGCATTAGTGTTTGTTTGGGAAGCAAATCCTCTGAAGATGACTTAGTGACCCAGGTAGAAAGTTTAGTCTTAGGAGAGCACCACACATCATGTAACATTCAACAGACGGGCACAGATGAGGACAAATTCTGTTCTTCCAGACTATTACAAAACATGTAAGAGATGCTTGCTCAACTGATGAATAGCACCAAATATTTGGCCGTCTGTCCCTTTTCCCTCTGTTCAGGGAAAGGAAAAAAGGTAACTCTACACAGAATTTTGCCTCCAGTCTAAACTCCTTAGCCTAGATGCTAAGAAAAATTTCCACAACGGAGTGCACACTCAGTGCAAAGGTAGATGGAATTTGCCAAAAAATGTARCACTGAAGGCAAGAGTTCATCTTAAATTTGAATCTTCTCCAAAGGTGCAGAGATACTCAGACCACCCAGAAAACCTTTTAGAGGGTCTCATTTTGAATTATGACTTTAGTTACCATGTTAGCAGAAGTGTAAGGTCAAGAAACAGGCTGTCATGCAACCTCAAACCTTTTTCTTTGTGAAAGGAGATATTCTTCAAACCATTTCTTATCCAGTAGTACTTAAAAGCTTCAAGCACCTAAGCACATCTCTTTCGATTTGATTTAGCAAGTTCTATCTGCCTGGGATATTTAATGGCAAATATTGGGTATGTTTAACCAAAAATAAAGGAACAATCCACAAATAAAAGCCTCAAAGTACAAAAAAATATATTTTCTCACCCTGGAAAGTGGTACCTTAGGACAGATGACCACAATACTGTAATATRACAGGGCACAACCTGAAACCCTATTTGAAAATTTTCTCATTTGTAGATTAGGCTGTCTGTGCTTACATGTCCTTTGTACCTCCAAGTTTACTCACTTATCTCCGTTTGGAAAAGAACAACACTATTCCACTTTGCTAGAAGCAAAGACTATTAGAGCATTGACTTCAGGACTATCCAGAAGATTACCAATACAGAAAACACAGTCCCGGTCTGACCTGCTTTAGGCTGAGACTTGAATTTGCAGTGACCTGTGACTCTAGATACTGCAGTCATAACATCTTGGCTACAGGCCTATAACATCAGGATTCCTAATAGATTACTTAATTTCTGCACATTTTTACCTTATTTCTGTCCAATTGTACAACGAGATTTTCTTTTGGAACCATAACTTTCCACATGAAAACTTAATTCACTGAAAAGACAAATAAGAATGTGTCTTTTCACAGCAAGAGATAACACGTGTTCAGAGGTTGTACTTTTCTCCTACAGAGCACTAGACCTGGTCCTTGGCTACACTATCCATCCTTACCTGATGCCTCTCCCATCCAAAAAAATATCCTGAGAAAAGGACAGGATTAAGACTCACTGCTCCAGATTTTCATCTCTGGCCTTGACACACTGTAACCCTAGATAAAACACTTTTTGTTCATTAAAAATCAAATAAAAAATAGAAAATAACTGCTACTTCACAAAACTTCAGAATTAAGTTCCTATAAAGTGCTTTCAAGTTCCTCACAGGATCCATGTATTCACATTGTATGAGTTATCAAAACTATGAAGCAATTTGAATTTTGTCTTTCCAAGGAAAACCRAGTATGAAAATGAAATTGCTAAGTGAAAGTTGTATTTAATTACAGTGGTAGGTACCATGCCACACCTGAAATCAAGATTCCATTAGTGCTGAGTAACATATTAAATCTAGAGATCATTTATTTGATTGATACCAATATAATTTGTTCCAAAACATACTTTGCTTAGCTCAAATCTACTTATCCAAAACCACAATACAGTCTATATTCAGTTTTGTATTAGTACTTCAAAAAAAAATAGTGTTGCTGAACATTTTTGGCCTCAAGAAAGAAGAAAACAGYCTATGAATTCACTGTCAATCTCAAATAATTAACCTCAATTTCCAAAGCCCTATTCCCACATCAAACTTTCATAGATCCAACCTATGTGTAGAGTTAGGAATACAAAAGATATGAATCATGTTTTTATAAAAATGTAAAAAGCTAGTCAAAATTGCATGTTTTGATATTTAATCTCTGAAGAATGGAGTATAGCAGCAGAAACTCAAGTATAATAAGAACTATCAACAATAAATACAAGAAATTAGTGCAAAGATTGCAATAGAAGGATTTCTTGAGTACAATGAGAATATAAAGAGACATTCCAATTTGTACAAAAACAGTCCCAGTTCTGTATACAATCTCTTCTAGAAATACAACCACACATGAAATGCTTATTTGCAAATAAAAGGTATTATAAAGTGTGCTTTATTGGGTTTGTTCTCTCTTCTCTTGGTGGGTCTAGTTTGCAGGAATTCTGTAAAGACAAATTTCCGTAATTAGACATTAACTCTTTCATASATTAAGCTTTAGAATTAATTACAGGCACAGCACATACAGGCCTAAACAGAAATTTTGAATCTATTGTCTGCTTTCTCTCACTCAACAGAAAATAGATGGAACTAGTGATTTTTCTCTGGAACTTATTTTTCCCGATGAACACATACTGTAATAAACAAAATGGCAATTAGCAATTAGTTAAGTGGCAGACTTAAAAGCGAATTCACCACAAATATTGGAAGAGCAGCTTACCTATAGCGGCGCATGAAATTGGCTGTGCATTGCTATTGCCTGTTGAAGTTTTTCCTCTTTGGCTCTTCTACAGTGGCAGAGCTAAGATACAAGACACAGGACAGTGACTCCTGAAAGGAATTTTGGACTACACATACCACAATTTGTCATTAATGATTTAGCTACTTGGCAGGGTCTTCTAAAAAATAAGATACCTCCCTTCCAACATTCCAAGCTGAGTAATTGTCTATATTTTGATAACATAGTCAACTACAGCAGAAAACAATAATTTCTTATGAAACACACTTAGACATCCTTAAAGAAAAGGTGGGCTCCCAAGCTGTTCTTGTCAGATCAGTTTAGAAAAGTGATTTATGAACCTGTTACTTGGTTCAACTAGAATTTGGATAGTTCAATTTAAGGGATAAAGTTGCTTAATACTAAGTATCATTCTCGACAGAATTCTTCTCAAATTTCAAAATACCCTTATAGCTATTTCCCTCTATTTTTTACAGCATAGAGAAGCATATGGGACACAAACACCTGCAACAGCACAGGCTTAGAGCCAGATGTAAGARATACTTGCATTCCTGTGTTAAAAGCTTAAAATCCTTTAAAGGAGTGTAAAGTTTAAAGTGTCTGAAGCCACTTATGGATATATTTTTGTTCTATTGAAGCTTGCTAAACTCCTAGTCTGAATCACAAAATCGGTCAAATCTGCTTAAGTCTTAAATTTATTTACTATACACTGTATGTCTCAGATACAGTGAGAATAATGAGATTATTCATTACATACTGTTCTCTTTTCCATGAAACTACTGAGAAAGTCATCGATTTCTGTTTTGCCTTCCAAAAAGTCTTCTGCAATTGTGTCAGATTCCTCTTCAGCTTCATGAGCAGCTACTTTCAGTCTGGCTTGCAGAGCACTTGGACTGCAACTCTAAAAAAAATAAAAACACCTATTTAAAACTAAATTGACCATCAAAATTCATATCTCCAAGAAGATAGATAAATGACTACATAAAAATGGGATATATGGAGAGAACATTAGTATTAGTACATAAAAGACTAAGTGACTGAATAGAACATCACCTCCAAGAAACAGTATAAATAGATAATCTAGAAATGATTCAATTTGAGAAGTGTTGCCAACTTGGTTCTTGATCTCAACTTAATTCACAAGCTAGTTATCAAAAGTGTGTAAACTTTCAACTTCACTGATATTCTACAACATTGGAAGCACCCAGATAGTAAATTTGTCTTGTTTCTGAGTGCAAAATTTCTGCAGAGACATTTCGTGATTTAAGTGCCTTCAGTAGACACTACTGAAAATCAAACACAGGAAAAGTTTAAAGCAACAAAAGTCCCCTTTGATTCAGCTTTTAAATAACCTTCTAATGACTCAATCATGATTTAGGTTTCCAAAACTGAATGCTATTAATATGCAATTTCTCTCACTTGGTCCCTGCAGTAGGTATTATGGAAAACACCACACACACTATATCTGCAAAACTTAACAGCATTTCTCCCCTTACAGAATGGTCCAATAAAGCGAAAAATATTTAACTAGTAGAAGCACAATTCTGAACAAGCTACTGCTTCGCAGTGTCTTTATGCAGCTAACCTTGAGCAGTTTATGCTGGGCCCTTCATTTTATTATAACTGAAGCAGTTAGAATAAAATTGAAAAGCTGTTGTGCTGAAAATCCAAGTAAAGATACCTGCTTGGTTGTTCATTTAAAGCACAAGGAATTTTTTTAAATCAAATTCCAAAAACTAGTGGATTAGCAATCTAACCTGCAAAAGAAAAAAAAAAAATCTTGATTGGAGTAAAGAGGGATTAAATATGTGAAATCAAGATTATATACCTCACTGAGTTCATGCTGTCTTTGCATCTTTTTCTCAAAGGCTGCTTTCATCTGTGTGAGTTGCTCATACTAGAAATAAAAAGAAAGAATATTTTTCCCCTCTGAAAATATAGAACACTTTCTGAAAAAGTTTTCMTTGTGTACTTACTTTATCCAACACTGTCTGTCTTTTCGCCTCTAAGCTAGGCTCCAACAACAAATTTTTTTCTGTAAAATAAAATCATTATTCTTATAATTTTTTTTAAAGATTCAGTTCCTGGAATCCAAGCAGAGATGCTAACATTTTCACAACTTACTCGCCAGCTCTTCAATACTTGTCACTAATTCATCTCTGTCTGTAATGACTTGCTTCAGCTGTGGCAGATTCACAAACTGTTCCAGTAAAACTTCCTCTTGCTCATTCATATTGGTCAGCTGTGATATACTAGATTCAAAGAGAAAGAAAGCAGATTTTAAACTAACAAACATGTAGAGTTACTTACTTCTGCCAAAACATGGAAGTTTGAGATATTTACTTGTTAATGTGGATGATATGCACTACTCTCTGCATCAGAGAGTTTAAAAAATGCAGTGTGAAAGCATCATTTCAAGCCTTATATCCTGTAAAGCATTTTTTTTTTTTAAGATCAGCCAGCACAGCTCTAATATCATTCATGACTTTTAGATACACTCACCACATTGCCAACAAAAGACTCAACTTGCTTACAGAAGAATCATGGAACTTAAGCTGGTCTTTTTGGAAACACAAGACTTTCCTGAAATGTTTTATTTTTAAAACATTTTWATTTTTTTATTTTAAAAATTTTTATTTAAAAAAACCCACAACCACAAACCTTTCTGCCACGTAATAGATGCTGCTAGAACTTAAGAGTCCATTTAGCTAATTTTAACACTCTTGAAAGGTCTCAAGAACAGCCAAAAAAAATCCCAGAATTTATTCTTGCCAAATGCCCTTTTCTTTCCTCACAGAATACAGTTTCCAATTAACAGCAACATCAGAAAGATGAAGTCAGTAAGTGAATATACTAAGTTCCTAAAATCCTTTCATAATTAATAACAAAATCATCCCTTCAATCACASACAACAGACTAAGCAGCCTGCCTTAGAAGATCAGAGCAAGTTACCATGAAAATATTGTGAAAATATTTGAACTGTGACAATATTTTTGATGCAAAGCCAGTCCACTTTCCTATGCCACCTTCTCCTTCAAGAGTTRTAGTCACTGTGTTAGTAGCAATCAAGTCCCTGGTGAAGTTCCAGAACATTTGTCCTATTTATCATTTCTATAAAGGTCTTTGATGTAAGGAGACCTTCAATAACCATCTTTTAACAAATATGAAAGTTTTTTCACTTTCCAGAAATTTACCTTAGCTCTGAGAGTTCTGGAAACGTATCAGGAACATCAGGCATCTTGTAAGTAAATCCATTCTGGCCAACCTAAATGCAAGTTTAGGAATGCTTAGCAAATCTCTGAACAGCAATTTCTTGATAATCCAAGCCTGGAAACTAATCTGTCATCAATAAAAAACAAAGTATTAAGTAAATACAGCACTAGTCTTCAAATAAAAAAAGTCTAAATCATGGCAACATAAATACTTGGGAACATTTGAGGTGGCATTTCAAATTTGGAGGAAGATATTTCCATCTTGCTAAGCACTCCATTCAAGATCTGTCGCATAATGCAAGAAATAAACAGGAAAAGCAATTCAGAAAAATAAACAGAAAAGAAATTTCAGTATCTCACACATGTTTATAGCTTATAAACCTCAGGGAAAAGAATCTCTACAGAAAAAAATATCTTTCCTCACAGGAAGTAAAAATTTTCAGTTCCACCACATGAACAAAGTGTGCTTTTAAGATTAAAAAGCTTTAGCTTCTAAAGACAGTTTTAACATCATAAGAGAAACAAAACATTTGTCAGAAAAGGGGGGTACACACGCACACGACAATGAGAAGCTATTGAAGTGAACATTAGTAAAATAGCCYACATGCAAAGACCAGAGACTGCACATGGTTCTTATCTGATAAATTCTATCTATAAAATCCTAGGGTTTTTCATTTTCCVTGGCTGTAAAAGCAGACACYATACATTTAAAAATACAGTGCAGATATATATATTTAGCATGCATTCTAATTTARCAAAAACTCAGAAAGAAAAACACTTGTGGCTCTGCCTTCAGTCTTGTTCTCAAAAACCCCTTTGCCACAAACAAAAGGACAGCTCCATTCCTCTAGCACCAGCAATACAGGTAAGTTTACTTCATCAGAAGGATCCCTCGGGTTTGGGGCATGGCCCTGCCTGCCTTGGAGAGGCTTCCAGCGAGTGCCCGGCAAGCGGCGCTTCAGGCAAGGGCAGCACAAACCTGCAGCGCGGCCTCGGCCGTGGGCACAGGCAGGGGCAGATCCTCAATCAAGCCGTAGGAGGGAGCAGCGGGCTTCTCCGCAGCATAACTGGGACGAATTGGCTCAGGGACTGGCACGGGGGCTAGAGGTCGGCTTGCTTCTTGGGGTGGATACGGAGGGAGGAACGGAAACGCCTGAGGGGCGTACGGAGGCATTCCAGGGGGTTTGCTATAAAGGCTAAAAACAAGGAGACCACCATCATCAGAACCAGGGGTTTGCAGCACACTCCTCATCTGAATTGTGATTACTAGAACAGGTACAAGAGATAATACTGAATTTTAAGATGACAAACATTTCRGCTCCTATTTACTTCTAACATTTTAAGTCCACTTTTATTACATGTGGTGCTCTACAGTTCCACAAGTCTGTTTGGCTGCTACTGTAAAGCAGTCAAAAATAATTACTCTTTAGTTGTTAGAGAGTAAGGCATAAGTGTATTCAAAAACTTGCTYCTCAAAAATCAGAGCACAGATTTAAATTATTATTAATTTATTATTTAAATTATTATTGTTTCCATATAGAAGCCTTAAAAAATATATCCGTGTTATTCTCATTAACAGCATATTATTTAAAGGCTTTGAAAATACATATGTAAATACTGATTTTTTTCTCTAAATCCACAATTGTATATGCAAAACACTACAACCTTGTCTGTACAACTATACTACTCAAGCATGGTCTGATACATTCAGCCATATGTTTTTAATCCAGTTATTTAAATTAATGTCTGTGCAAGAAAAAGAATGCTTCCTGGCCTAAAAGGTTATGAACAAAATATGAAAAAAATACAACTGCTCACATCATGATTTCTAGAGACTTCAATCTTTCTTCTGATAATGTAAATACTTTTTTCTTTTCAAGAAAAAAACATTAAAAGTCATATTAGCATGCTGATACTATAAATTCAGCACAAGTCAGTATTGCTTCTTAATCATGTTTTAAGCATGACTGTTTTAAGTATGAAGCATGCRCATCACTTTGCAAAGCACAAAGGTGACTATCTCAATAAATCCACTACATCATTTCATTTCCTCCATGCTTTAATGCCTTATTTAATCTTTGCAGCAATTTGAATAAGATATTACAGTTCTATTATGTTTATAAAAACCTACTATGGAAACGATGTTGAACTAGAAACCAGAACTGGTGGATTCTTCCAGAACTCATCCAATATACTTTGAATAATTTTTCCAAGGTCCGAGTGCATTGTAAACTGGTAAGAAAAATAAAAGAAAGAAGCTAAATAAAGCAGAAAAATTTCTGGAACCCAGAACCTCTGAAACATGCTAAACACAGCAATTTATTACCCCCACACGGCACTGTGGTAAATAATTTGAAACATATCAGCAAACGCTAACTTGCATACACAAGCTGCACATACTTCAAAAACTTTGTTTCTTCTAATGCTAAAGCTGCTCAGAACTGAATAGAAACAAAGACTTTTTGAATATGCTGTTAGAAATGGATAATCTATTAAGCATGGCATCTACGCTGGTAAAGAACATATTAAAAATGCACATTAGAACTACAATCTTCATACTTCGTCAGAATACAGGCAGAAMGAAATAGGCTGAAACCTGCATTAAAGTATCTTCTGCCTTTTTTTGAAATATACTGTAGAAAAATAAGAACTATGCTACCGATACCATGAAGAAAAGTGATGGTAACTTACTAAGTCATCATATCTTAAAATAGTTTTATATGTAATAAATCTTAAAATACCCAATTCAGTAATAGTAGCAGTAAGAAGAAAGAAGTAATCTGCTGACTCCAACTGAGTTGTTGTTTTCAAACCAAGAACATTTAACAGGGACTAGGATCCGTGTAAATGKTTTTTTTTTGCCAAAAAGACTGGCAAAAATCTAACATGCATTAAGCATGCATTAAAAATGCTAGATAATAATAAGCATATATAAAGTTTTAAATCATACATACATTACTTATTAGTGGAGAGGTCACATATACACCCTGCTTGTCCATCAAATGATGTCTCACAGGTGGGAACACACTGATGACTGGTTTTTCCTGAGGAAACTGAGGTGGTAGTAATCTGCAAATATAAAAGATATATAAATGGTTAAAATAACCATTACTACATAAAGTTTGCTTTAAGAATACTTCTTATACAAAGAAAACATGCTACTAACCACACACTTTCATATGAAAACTGTGATGGAAAAAGCATAATATAAAGTACCCAAGAGGATTATTCAGTTACAAAATTAGAAGTCAGTAATGCCACTTCAGAGATATTAGAATATTAGGCTTCCATGGAACTAGAAGAGCATTTGCTGGGAAAAAAGGACTTGATAACAATGAAGCAATTATGTCCACAGACCAAACAAATTAGTAATGTGTTAGGGATATTTTCTACAGAATAGTTCTCTAATCACTTTCTAATAAAGACAATGCAGCACGATCTGTAAGTAGATGACATTCTACTGCTCGTTTTCATAAGAACAATACTAATTTTCAGGGGGTGCAATGAGCTATCTCTACTTACATATTAATATTAATTGTCACGTTGTTCACAGTAAACGGCAGCCGATACTCCACATCTTTTTGAATTTCTGCAATGCTGTCAAACAAAGACGAAACTGTTAGCGTCAATTCATGAACAGTGTAACAGTTGCATCTACAACCTAAAATGGTATTACCTCAAATACTCTTCCCATTTAGTTTTCTTTAGAAAAAAAATAAGAAAATTGAAGTCACTAGAATAAGTTTAATATACTTTAAACTACAAACATATCCACAAACACAAGTTCTAGTGTTTGTGTTTCAACTTAACGTTTCAATTTTTTTAAAAAAAATTTAAATTTAAAAATCAATCACCATACAATTTGTAACTGCATTTGCTTTAGCAGGTAAGCAAAGGCATTGTCTCAGTATCTCCATTTCTGGTCAGAGTTAGCAGCCTGCCTTAGGAAAGCGCTTAATATGTGTATTTACTGCTGCTGTTCTGCCACAAATGGTGTGTCATGAGTTTACTCTAAGATTACTTTATTGTAGACAGCTTTTTGCTGAGTAAGACATGAAACCTTCTAATCAATCTTGCTATGACATATTTAAAAATACCATCCTTGTATGCCTGAATAGACACCATACCACTTCTTCCAGGAAAAGTATTCAGCACAAACAAAAAATGACCCTTTCAAATCAGTACCTACATCAAGAACCTATGTCTTACTGTGATAAAGTTATTGTAATTACCAATACAGCAAACACCCTTCCTGTTGTTGCACTGCTATTTAGATGAGACGCTTCATCTTCAGCAGCAACACTGGCTGCAATTTAGACAAATACACTAATGTCTAAAAACCATCAAGAAAACTTGATCAGAAATGCTACAGAAGCTTACAAAAGATATAAACATAAAAGTCATAGAAACCTTAATCCCACAACAAAAAGAAACAGGTCAATACACTTAGCTCTTTCTTCATATGATAGCGATGATAAACACATGACAGCCACATTTAGGGACTTTTACCTCTCCCATRTAATTCAGAGGCCTAACAGACATGCTGAATCCCACTATGCTATCTTGACTTCTTCCTTGCCRTTGACTTCTCAGCTGTTCCACTCCATTAACCCATATGAAATAACAAGCAAGTCACTACCACCCATCAGCTTTGATAAAAATAACTTTTTTTGATTTCTGCACTGATTTCCATTTACCATTCCATAGTCAGATTTCCCACAACCTTCAAATCTGTGCAAAGTTTCACTTTTTATCGAACAAAACATTTACCTTCCTCTGGTTCACATTTAAATTCACTCTGCCATGCCATCTTCAAATGAATATTTAAAGCATATATTACACATGACCTAATTTCTTATTGAGTCTTTTCCACCCCTGCAAGAGGAAATGCACCGAGTTCTATGCATGTGCACTGGTATTTTCAGTGCTATTTCTCTGAAGAGCTACTTGCAAATATTTAAAGCCCTGTAAGCCAAGAACACTCAAGGTACACCCCTCTTGAAAACAGTGGGTGAGCAAACACATGTCCTGTGAAAATAGGAAGAGAAGGAATCCAAACTGGCTGCTCCTACAACAGGCCTGTTACTCTGAAATTAAATCAGCTGTTTGTGAAGCGCAAGGAGTTGATTTCAACACTGAGGGCAGCCTGCAGTTCGCCTGCAGAGCCAGCGTGTTTTCAAGGAGGGTGTTCCGGAGAAAGCCGGGGAGGAAGAGCAGAGGAGTCARCTCAGCTCGGCCACAACAGCCCCAGCAGTGCTAGCACTGCAAGCACAGCCTGTAGGTGCGGAGGGAAGGGTCTGGAGAAGAGGAGGAAACAAAACGGGAAACCCTGGGACTCCGCAYGGGGCGGCTACAATCTCATTAGAGCAGCTGCACTGTGTTTGCTGCTCTTCACGCCTGTCCTGAGGGGGCCGGCGTGGGCCCTGCGTTTTCAGCTTCCGCGGCCGCACTGACGGCCGAGATCGCCCCGCTCCGCCCGTTCCCGGCCGCGGGGGCCGCTCCCCGCGGCGCCCTAAGCCACAAAGGCTCCACTTTCGAGGCTCGACTACAAGAGAAGAAAACGAATGCAACTCTTTTCCTTTCCCCAAGGAGTTCAAGGCTGTAGTGCGCAGCACGGGGCAACCACGAGAGGCAAAGGCCTGGCCRGGCGCAGGAGCTGCGGGCAGGCGCGGCTCGAGCTGCCGCCGCCGCCGCCGCACGGCCCTGGGGCAGAGCCTCACCGTCCCGAGCGGCCCGCGGGGGCGCCGCTG
>NW_020454427.1:4826036-4870904 GCF_003342845.1 Nothoprocta perdicaria | reverse complement strand
CGACTCGATCTGCCGCTGCTTCTGCTGCTGCAGGCTCGTGAGCGGGGGCAGYGGCGCGCCCGCCGCCGCGGAGCCGCTGCCCTTGGACAGCGGGAACAGCCAGTTCATCCTGACCGCTCCTGACCGGTCCCGGCCGGTCCGCTCCGGTCCGGTCCGCGCAGCCCCCTCTGCGCTGCGCGCCGGGCCGCGCCGCCGCGCTACGCCACCACGCTCTGACGTCACGCGCAGCGCGTGACGCGCCGCCTATGAGGGGCGCCGCGCGCGGGGGGGCGGGGCGCCGCGCCGTGAAGGCGGGTGGGGCGGCGCGTCGCGGGCCGCCATTGGCGGGCGGCGCGGTCAGAGGTGAGGGGGCCGCGGCGCGCGCTGATGACGTAATGGCTTTGTGCGGTGGGGGCGGCAGCCGCAGCGTCTCGCGCGCCCGCTCGCGGTGGCGACGTGGGGCCGCCGCCGCCGCGGGGCCTCCGCAACGCGGCCCGGCCCGCCCGGCACCGTGAGTGCGAGCGGCGCGGCGCGGCGGGCGGGCGGGGCCGCGGGCCCCGGGCCCCGGGGCAGCGCGGCTGGCGCAGGCGCCGCCGCCGCGCGGGGGGGGGGGGGGGGAGAGGGGCGGGAGAAGCTCCCGCGGTTCCCGCCTTCGCCGCGACCCGTAACGGTCGTAACGGCCGCGCGCGTGGCCTTCGCCCCTTTAGGGGCTTAAGGGTTTTTCCGCGCCTCGATGAAGGGGCGGGAAGTGACGGTTTTGCTCTCCGTGCCGCGCAGGTGAGGGCAGCTCGAGGCCGCTCTCCATGCAGGTGGCCGCCGGGGCAGTGTCGCTGTGGATGCCCGGCCCGTGACGCGCCCCACTATGCCCGCGGCCACCGTCGACCACAGCCAAAGAATCTGCGAGGTCTGGGCTTGCAACTTGGACGAGGAGATGAAGAAAATCCGCCAGGTTATACGCAAGTATAACTATGTGGCTATGGTAAGCAGCGGCTCAGCTTTGCCTGGCCTCTTACCCCCAAAGTGCACCAAACTTGTGCACTCTTCAGTGAATTTTCTCTCAAGTTTTATTGAAAAGTGAATTCACTTTTCAGTGAATTTTCTCTCAAGTTTTAACTTGAGAGAAACTCAAACTCTTTTTCTTGAAAGAGCAATGATATCTTAATATTGACTTACTGTACTAGTAAAACTTTATAATAAACATTAAAATCTGACTTACTGTAATAGTAAAGCTTTATAATAAACATTAAAATCCTTATTTGCTATTTTTATTATTTTAATTACACTCTATTCCTTAGTTATAAAGTCACTCCACGCTTGAAATAAAATTTAACATCAAAATCACTTTTTTTGAAGGGCTTTTGTTGAAGTTCTCACTCCGCTCTTACAGGACACAGAATTTCCAGGTGTAGTTGCAAGGCCCATTGGAGAATTCAGGAGCAATGCCGACTATCAGTACCAATTGTTACGCTGCAATGTAGACCTGCTAAAAATAATTCAGCTAGGACTGACGTTTATGAACGAGCAAGGAGAATACCCTCCAGGAACTTCAACTTGGCAATTCAATTTTAAATTTAATTTAACGTAAGTATCAAATTCTCTCAYAGTTGGATGCATGTTTCTGGTTTATTTATACAAAAATGTTATAAAAGTTTATGTTGTGGTTATGCACTGTTAGGAATGCTTTATATGAGAAAAAAAAAAAGGTTGATTGGGGAAATTCATGTTTTCTTTCATTTTTGTGTGAGCTCTTTAGTTTGTAGTTCAGAAGTGCAAACAATTACAACAACATTTTTAAAGCAATGCAAGAGTTGGCTCTGCATATACGTATTTTGAAGTATGGAGTTTAAACTATAAAGCACATAAACTTAGCTTAAATTGGTTGTTAAAGAGTKGTATGTTATTTCTCGTGTGTCTTAAAAGGGTAGCACAGATATTTGGATAAAATTATAACGCAGTTATCTCTCTAAAAGTTAAAGTGCTACAATAATCAACAAGTCTAAAGCATCTTCTTTAATGTTATTCTTCATGAAAGGCACACAAGAAGAGCCTAATAATGTAGGTAAAATGCTGTCAACTTTTTAATATGGTAGCTTTTTTTAATCTGTTTTCAAAGGAGACTGTTCTACTTCCTGTATTTATTTATTTTTTTTCTAATAGGCTAAAAGGTACTTGCTGTATTCTACAGTGTAACTATTATAGGCTGATTTTTTAAATTTTTTTTTCCTACAGCYGTTTTGGGTAACTTTTTTTTGTGTGTAGTACTTTTATAGTCAATGCATCTAAAACAAAAARAGCAAACTTTTTAATTGTTTGGCAGAATAGTATGATGACCTTTAGAACACAGCTTTATCGGTGATAAATCTTTAAGCAGGAATGTAACTTTCCCAGTGCGCATAGGCACTTGAGTGGTGTTATAGTTGTCTTTAACAACTATATAGCTGATAAGGTTGCTAAGGCAATATCTTTCTCCTATTTATTTACTTATTTATTTTCCTCCTCCAGAGTWGACATAATCAGTCTGACAGGTTCTTATATGGCTCAGTCTGAGTATCAGTGCAAACAKTTCTTAATTATGTGTCTTTTTTAATGAGCTGAACACTGGAAAAATTGATAGGCATAAATTATGTGTGTATCTTCCTATAAAGGAACCTTAGAGAATGAGCCCTTTTTTTTTTTTTTCTCCTGCAGATAAAAGCACATCTTTTCGAAATCAACAGGACTGTTACAATGAGGGGGGGGAAAAAAAAAGGTCCCTATCTCGTACTTTTTCAGTTCTTCTACACATGCAGTGCTGTGACTTGTCACARATCAGCTTGGCCTGAAGAGTGGCATGTTCTTTTTATTTGAAAGATCAGGAAAAAAAAGAGTGGGGGTTGCTTCTTTTGGTATCCTTGACCCTACTTTTTTTTTTTTTTTCAAATGGTAGCTAGAAATTATCTATTTCTTTAATAAATGAATAGACTAATCCTGCTAAGCATGGGAGAAAGAGGAGGAGGAGGAATGGATAGTTTCCAAGCTGTGAGCTGTGAAGAAGAGCCTGGGTTATGTTTTATTCATTTTCTGAGCTTCAAAGATCTATCTACTGTTAAGTAACTGAAAACAAAAGTAGTTTTCCACCTATTTGTGTCAGGTGCTTACATACCTAGGGAAGTTGAGTAAGGTAGGAACTAGCTATTTGCTGAGCTAACCTGTTGCTCRGTTGTTGGTAGAGATTTTATTCTAAGTCTAAGCTAGATGAATGCTGTTTACAGAAGGGTATTAATAGGAGGTTAATATCTTTAACAAGAATAGGGAAGTAACTATTGGGGGGGGAGAGAGAGAGAGAAAAAAAAAAAAAAAAAAAAAAAAAAAAAAAAAAGTTTTCATCTGTTTCTAAATTTCCTGTTGGGAAATGGCTCAGTGCCAAATGCTCTCCTGAAACAAAACAGCTGCTGACTCTCCTTAGAGGGTGCTTTTTATGTGAGTGTGCTGTTCTGGCCAGGTCTTGTCACAATGTATTTTAAAGAGCACAAATATTGCTCTGAACTAAATACCCACCTGATTATGGAGCAACAAACTAGGTTTGTGTGTGTGTGTGTGTGTAAGAGAAATAGGCATGTTTGTTTTGGCTGCGTTCTTTAATGTGTTATGGAAATGGACAGGTGTTGGGAAGCCTTAAAGCTGGAGACCTAATGAGCAGCTGTGTGGGAGGGAGGAAAAAAAGATGTAACACATCTTGAGAATGTATCTACATGTCGTGATGAATGATGACTTGTTATTAAGTGTAGGGAATATAAGTTGCCACTGAATGTAATTTTCAAGTTTGATATATTGGGACTGTCTTGTCTATTTTAATTTGAGGGGTGGGGTATTCCTTTACTAAAATCAAAATCTTCACAATGAAGAGCGTTTGTAGACCAGTATGTTGTGGTCACCAGTATGATTATTGTCTTCTAAATAAATCCACAGGTGCATTTACTTTTTGGTTAATCATTCTATCATTGTTTATCATGACAATACAAATTAAGTTTTATGATTGGAAAAAAAAACCCTATCTATTTAGTCACAACACTTCTAAGAATCCACAAAAATACTAGTCATGAAACTAATAACTATAGGGATATGAGGGATCAAACAATGCATAGAGGAACCTATTAAGCTGTAGGTCCATAATCTAGAAGTTGAATTTCTCCTTTAAGTTGATGGTTTAGATAGAAGTTTTGGAGTTAGCTGAATATTAAGAATCAACTAGATGGGACAAATACTCAATTTCCCATCCTAATGAGATGTAAATTTTGATTAGTGGTATGTATGTGTCTGTGTGTGTAAATGTTTCTGTGAGGCAAATTATAGAAAGACAGAAAATGGGCAGAAAATACTGTCTACAGTCCTGGGACCTAGTGGGCTATTCTTGATTCTAGACTGTAGCGGATTTCCTAAATGCCTCTCAAATGTAGTATATACTTTGTTGCAGTGTAAGTAATAGATCTGTTTTGGTTAAATGTTTGTGTTTGTACGTTTAATTTCCTCTGTTGATTTCACAGAAGGGAGCCCCACAAGGGCATAAAATGGGGAGCAGGGAGTAGGAATGGAGATACAGGGAACGATCAGAAGCTAATGAAGGTTAACAGGTAGTCTGAAAAGTGATTCTTTTTGTAATAAACAAGGGATGCAGTCAAGCTGTTGTTTCTCTATTGTAATAAAGCCTGTGGAGTGAGTAGGAAAAGAAAAAAAAAAAGTCTTGCCAGGTTTGTAATCACTAAGGTCTATAAATTTTAATTTTCTCTCTTTCAGAGAAGATATGTATGCCCAGGACTCAATTGAATTACTCACGACATCTGGCATCCAGTTTAAAAAGCATGAGGAAGAAGGAATTGAGACACAGTACTTTGCAGAACTGCTTATGACATCCGGAGTTGTACTGTGTGAAGGAGTCAAGTGGCTTTCATTTCATAGGTAATTTCTCTATGTTRAGTATTTGAATTGCTCGTTTTGACTCTCCTATAACTTGAATTTCACACCTCATGTTTTAATTGATATACACATCCATAATAGTCTATAACACTTACCTGATAAGCTTTAAAAAAGACATTTCTATTGTAATACTCTTCTGTATTAGAAGAATACAGTATGCAGAGTGGTACTAGTATTATATTTCAATAGCTGGTTTCACTGAAGAGGTCAACCAGAAAAACATGAAACTCCCAAGCCAGCAGGTGGCATAGCATCTTTCCATACCACACGTGCAAGTAATAATAGAAAGACCAGTAAAAGAAAACTATTTGTTAATATTTCTTGAGCAAATACTGGTTGGCTCTGGGAGAGTCTGCAGACTTAACAGTGAATTGTTTTATAAAACTTCACATTTTGTTTTAAACTGTATGGTAATCTGCAGAGCTGCAAATTGCTCATCTTAAAAGGGGAGCCGTGGTGAAAGTATTAATTGCAGCAGTGAATACATTTTACAATTCATTCCTTCATAGGAACTAATTTTCCAAATAAAAGGAGTAGAAATGAGAAGGTTGAATCTCTGTGAAACTGTCAAGACACAAAATATCTTCCAGGGTTAAGTGTACTGATTAAAATCTTATTATATGGCAGTTGTTGTATAGTCAACTAGATGCCAGAGATAATTTGCACTTTTTGCAAGCAGCAGTGGCTTTAAAGGCTTTTTGCTATGCCATGCCCTTATGTTGACATTCTAAATGCTGGCTGCTAAGCAAGTCAACAAAGTTGAAACAAATGCCTCAGCTGAGACCAGGGGTTTCATTACAGTTTTATTCTTGTTTATCCCACTGGCTGCATTTAGTAGTGGTAATTTGAGCTTACTAAGTTAGAAGAGAGAAATTAAAAAACAAAACCAAAGACAAACAAAAAAAATCACACACAAAACAAAAAAAGCACAGCCCTTGTCTGTCCTTAAGTAGTAAATCTTGGAGGAGAGGAATTGGGTGAGTATTGGGAAGTTCGTTGACCCAGTCTCTGAAAGAATTCATCTCTGACTTATTAGAAATATTTTCCAGTTATAAACTGTCTTTCAAATAAATAAAAACATAAAAGAGGAGGATTTACTTGGATTGCAATTGTGACTTCACCTGCATGCAACATATTCTACTCATTGCAGTTGCAACTCACAATATGACTTCAGAATAACCTTATTCTGGTTATCTTGCTGCCAGGGTAGAACCTTAGAAAAAGACAGAACAGTTTTGATTTACAATTAAATGTAGTAAAAATAACTTATGTGGATTAGGAGGATGGTGGGTGGATGTTACTTAGTAATTGATACATCRGCCAAAGCCATCGTGTTTTTATAGCATGTACCAAACATGCTGTTCTACAGATATATGCAAACATGTATTTCTTCAGATATATTTTAATAACTGTAGGGCTCTAGTGTAAGTTACACTAGCAGAAGAAGACATAAGCCATTTCTGCACTAGGGACTCTGTTTAAAACATAGGTTTATTGGCTGGGTGTGGTTCCTGACTGACATCATGCTTATAGAAATACAGTGTAACCTATGTGCCCAATGCCATCTTTATTCGTGCAGCTTGCATTAGGCTTTTGGAATAGCTTTATTAAAGTTTGGTTGCCTCTGTGTTAGGGTGGATTTCAGTTGCAAATGAGTTTCTAAAAATGTTTTCAGGAATCCTGTTAAGATAACTATTCCAGGAAATACTTAGTGAATGCTGACTGTCTGCAGGACTTTGACTACTGCTTGAATTCAGAGGCTGGATAAGTGACTAGGGCTTGACAAAGCAAGTTGATCTTGAGCACAGAAGGTGGAGTTTAACAGACTAGAGAAAGCTAACACTGAATGGAGAGAGCTTATGTAATGAGCATGTATCACAGAAGGTGCGTAGCAAAGATCAGTAAACAGTTATTTTTAAGCAAATCATAGGCTTGTTGTGGTCGTATTCTGTCAGCAGACACTAGATTGATGTGACACTCGATTGAAAAGTTATATTTCATGTACAGTGTCCCTGTAATAATTCTTTGAATTCTGAAAAGGCTGTGCTGGAGAGTTGCAGTGGCCATAGTGGGATCTGAACTTATGGTTCCAGTTTGGAAAAATATATGGTGAGCTTTACATGCCCTAAGGCCATRGAAATACATGGAAAAATGTGTTCATAGATGACTAACTTTCAAAGAAATAATTGTGTTAGTATTTTCTTTCCAAACACAGTTTTACAAAACTTGCTCATCTATTTTTAGTTTAGATCATATACTCTTGTAGTTCTCAGCAGTATTGGAACTTTTCACTTTCCACTTCAGGATTTCCTTTTAGAGGATAGTATCTTAATTGTGGCTTTAAATTCTTGATGCTTTTCATTACTTATAAACTGGATTTTGAAAGATTATTCTAACAGGTTAGTGATATACTGCTTCTAACCGTAGCTGGTCTGTGGAAGGTTTTTGTTAATCCCCCCTCTCCCTATATTGTTCAGTTGTTTCTGGTTTCTCAAAAATGTCTCGGGTACTACTGACCTCAAAAATTTGTGGATCTCTTAATAATATAAGACAAGAATGCTTTTTTGTTCAGGAGTGAGGCTTTTGTTCTGTTCTTCACTTTTCTGGAACTCTAGTGCGATTTATTTTCTAAGCTGTTAACTTCTCAGATTGTCCATAAGYTCTTTTCTGTTTGATGTAGCCACATTGGCATCCTGACCTACTGGAGAATATCTGTGGGCCAGCATATCTGCCAGCCACAAGTGAAGGGTCTTTTGCATCCTCACCAATTCTTATATTTACTAACATGTCATGAAAGAGGCTGTTAAATCATTTGTCAGTACTAGAATGTATTTGAGTTGATAAGGGAGCAACCCAAATGAGAGGAGGAGGATGCTCCAGGTTGCTAATTCTTGCTGCAGTTAAGAAACTGCAGTCTAAATGGTCAGAAAGCAGAAGAGCTCGGATGCTGGTGGAGGTTCAGCTGACTGGTCTGCTTCTTGCTTTGCCTTGAAAGGTAGGTTGTGCAGACATGCCTCTTACCTTCAACATTTTTGGGAAGTTGCAAATTTCCAAGTTGCAAATTTCCATTTTAATGATAACTTGTGTCTAGTTTTTGTAAAAGTTAATCTCTTGGCCCACTTCTATCTGAGTACAGAACTGGTTATAAAATGGAGTAAGTTGAGCCTTTTCAGCACGCCAGGTTTTATTTCAGAGACAGCTTGTACTTGAGTATCAAATTTGTAGTTAATTAGCTATCTGAATTCTTCCTGGATTATAAGGGAAAGAAATACGGACTCTTTTGATCTTTTCCATGGACCTGTTGCYTCCAGCTGTCCAAGTTCATTGAAAAAACCCTGGCTTGTAAGTGTGCTGTGTAGCTCCAGGGATTGTGGCTAGCTGCACTTGGTAGCTTTAAGTGATTCTATTAGAAGAGTGAAAGCCTTTAAGGGAAAGGAAGCCTGTGTGCTGTGGAGTATAAACCAACCACTAATTGCCTGTTAGAGGATTAGAGGAAAACTCTTGTAATGAGTTGGTTAATTACATAGTTGCTTGCTGTGGACTTTCTTACCCCTCTGCTAGTGTCAGCAGTGGCCAATCAAAAAATTTGTGAACTAGAGCTACTTTGAATTTAGTCTTGAGTTAGACAGTTAGGCAGTCTTGAGTTAGGCAGTTGTTATGTTTCTGTAAGCTTAGATGACTGGCATGTGTTAACCATAGTAAAAAGATGATACCACCATAACCATAGTAAAAAGATGATACAAATGTCTTGATAGTGTACTGGGATTAATAAAGTCTGGTATGCGAACAATGGGACTAAGTGCAAACAGCTGGAATTTAAGGAATGCAAGGGATCTCTTTGAGCTGACTAACACTAACTCATGATCAAGATCCAGGAATCCAGTTATCCGAGTGGATGCTGTTATCCAGTGGAGGGGTAGTTCTGTCTGCTGAAGAATCCCCTTCTTCAAAGAACTGCTTCCCTTTTTTTTCTTCATCACATTTGCAAATTAAYGATAACCTGCTGCCCCTTAGTGCAAAGAATAAATGAATCTTTTGAATTTTGTGTTCTCACAGTATTTCCTTCTAGAAATTGGAAGTGATACGGCTTTTATGTATGAGCCCTGAGGATGACAAGTGTTACACATTCAGTGAACTCGAGCATTGTGTCTAATCTCTAGATTAATCCTTAATCTTGAGCATTTTTTTTTGACTGTGTCTTTCTGAGCAAGTTGGTATGGTAAAGATAGGAGAGGGACATTAGTGTGTGTGGGTTTTTTGTGTGTTTCTTTGTTTTGGTTTTGTTTTTGGTGATGGGGTTTGATTGGTTTGTTTTGATATTTCTGCCTAAGAAGGCTTTATGCTCATAGAGTCTTTTTTCTTAGGTTCTCTGTTAAAGTTAACCTCTCAAGCTCTTGTTTTGCCAAGCATGCTACAAGTTTTTACACTGTAAATCTCRGCAGAAATCTCTAACTTTTGACTCCTCTGCTTCCTGGCCAGTGGCTGCTGCTGTGGAGCTTGGAGTGCTGCAAGAACAGCTTCAAAGCAGCAAGTGCATTGCTGGCTCTACTCRACTTGATGTCCCCATCAGAGTACCCCTTAGGAAGCCCCTGAGAGCTCTAGCAATTTCTGCCTTTCCTGTGTCTTGTGTTAATGGACTTTTTGGGAAACAATCCATTCACTCTTGCCACGTTGAAGACTTTCTAGCATMTATGTAGAAATTCATAAGACTAAGGCGGTGCCAAGAATGTCATATACAARACATGTAAAACTCATGTTCTTGTGTGTAGTGAGCAAGCTAAAGCCTTGGCCCTGCATGGAAAGTCAGCAGGTGCTGAGTGTCTGCAGGATCAGTGGTGCTGTAGTACTCACTGTATGGTTAGAGCTCCAAGGCCCTGGGCAAGATTTGGACCAYGTTGCAAAATTTTCATTTTTAGGATATAATCCTCATGCTACCAGGCTCAAACATGAAGTTTTAAGCTGTGAATTAGGARTGTGTAGTGGCCGCCTGTTCATTTGCATTGTGCTGTGGCTGCATGCTAAGAAGGCCACATAAGCCGATGTGGCCTTCAAAAGACAGCCCTGTGTTTTGTTTTATCCCCCTGCTGGTACAGGCTTTTCTGAAAATAATACAAATAAACCAAATCTAGGAAGCAATTTAATTCAATGCTGACTGAATAATGCAGATCAGGGCTGGTCCCCTGATCCTGTTCAACACGTGTGTGCACGACTGACCCTTCAAGCACAGGGCGAGTGTCCTCCTCCTGTGCCAGCTGCCTCTCCAGTGTCCTGCAAGTGCCCGTGCAGTTGCAGCGCKCACACGTGCTGTGCTCTGGTTCTGTGCCTGCTCAGCGGTGCCTGCTCATGGTCAGAGGCTGAGCAGCCCGGCACTGGCTGAGCAGCTGTGCCTGGGGACTGGCAGTCCTTGCAGCCAGCAGCTACTGTGCAGCACTGACCTTTAGGCTCTGCCTTCCTAGGAAAGGGGTAGTCATCACTAGAAAATAAGCCTTTATTGGCATAAAGTCTGCAGTAGGTGAAWCCCCAGCAGTACTTCTATCTTGTTTCAGGGTTTGGAGAACTCCTCTAGGCAGCCCTGAGTTTTCCATATTTTCTGTAGAAGCTGCAGTAGGATCATTTGAGTTCAGATACTTGATTTTGTATAAGAGTCAATCAGAGTTGTGTGAAATGAAGCAAAGTGTCTTCCTGTTGTGTACATAAAGAAAGTCTTGATGTTGGAAGTGAGAAGAATGTTTCTAAATTATTTGCCTATGTTGTTTTTGTTATTAATTTGCAGTGGATATGACTTTGGCTATCTAATCAAAATCCTGACAAATTCTAATTTACCTGAAGAAGAGCTGGACTTCTTTGAGATATTGAGATTGTTTTTCCCTGTCATCTACGATGTAAAATATCTCATGAAGAGTTGCAAAAATCTAAAGGTAAGTAGCCTGTTACATGCCTCGGAGCAGGCTCTATTTCTGAAGAGAGAATTTTCTTCCAAGTGATTTTCTTGGTTTCTGTCCTGTTTTGCCTTGTTATTATCCATTAATCAGCACTTTTTATCCAAACTTTATATATTTAATATTAAAGGCTACTGATAGAGGAGGGCAGGAGCRCACATCAACTTTTACAACCGCTTACCAGTTAAAGAGGAAGCTGATATTGTATCAGTAGCTGCGTGTAGTCTGTGCTGCCAGATAAGCCCACGTTTGGAAGTGCTCCTTCTCTCGAGCCATAAGAATTGATGGGTTTCCTATACTCTTATTTTCTTATTGTGCAGTCCACTAAAGGACTGCAGTCGTCTTGGCAAAGGTAATGACAACAAGTAATGCTGTGGAAGCCTCGGGAAGAGGAATGGAGCAAGGAGAGCTTCACGTGGCCCCATAAGGAAAGACAAAAAGCAGCGTATGCTCAGGGACAACATGCAACTTCTAGGAGAAAAATGCAGTGCTAGAAACTAATCTCATGTGTCAGGCCAGTGGGGCTACTAATTGACTTATTCTGTTGGGCTTAAAATTTGGAGAAGACTCCTTTGGACTGGAGAATGAATGCAAACTGGAGCTAAGTGTGTGAAGGGGAAGACAGCAAAGTGACAGATGGGACCCCAGAGCTGCGGGGACTGTTACAGCTTTGCTTGCCAAAGAACTGGGAATCTGGACTGCTGCTGGAATGAGGTTCATCTGAGGCAGTGAAGGACTCGCTACTTTCGTGGCAAGTAACCCAGTTCTCTCGACTTTCTTAATGGGAACATAAAGGAAAAAGAAGAACCCTGCCTTAGTACCATGCAGTCTTGACTAAGGAATRGCTGCCACGTCAGCATGCTGAACTAGTGATCTGCGTGGGCTTGGCAGTCCTGCTCCTTTCTGAGGTTAACCCAGCAGAATGTGTCACTTCTAAGGAGCAGCCCACTTGTGTGGGTAGTAAGGTTGTAATGCCTCTTGTTAACCAAGGTGACATAGAAAATGCAGATCTCTGTTCCCAGTGAGCAAGGAAGTATTCCTACCTGTGCTCATCCAGAGTTGCTGTTGGGATGATCAGCCTGGCAAAAGACTAGGTGCTAAAGAATGTTTCAGAAACTGCTTTTTTGCAAGTGAGACCAGGAGGAAAAATGGACTTCCTGGTGAAGGAAAAAAAAAAGTCCCGGTGTCCTACTGGTGGCAGTTTACACTAAGAACAAAGTGTATAATCCAACCTCAGTATGTTGGGAAAGGTGACAKATTTAATAAGCTCCTAGTGACAGTGCCCATTTGGAATGGGGGCAGGAAGGGRGGGATTCTATTTCCTATCATTTCACTAAGTAGTAGTTTTATGTAATCTGACTTGTTTAGAGATTCCAGTGTATTTTAAAAGATGAGAAAAACCCTTGCAGATCTTACTTCAGCAAAAGTCAAGAACAAGGAGGATGTTTCAGTTTGATACTCAGGTCAGCTTTCCTGGGATAAATCTCGATCCTGTCATCCAACCTGCAGCCTGGTGGTGACAGAAGGGGAAGGGATGTGGTCTGCCCAGCCCCTGCAAACACCAAATACCAAATGATGGTGGAACTGCTCTGTGCCCAGAGCAGCTCTGTAGCGAGCACTGCACTCCTGTGACTCTCCAGATGCATGCGCTGTCTCCTAACATATGTCACTTTAAATCTCCTATTAAATTGCAGTGAACTGAACTGCTGTGCACTTGTCCTTTATTGACTTGTGTAAGTTATTTTTCCATGTGTGAAATGCACTCATTTGCTATAGTTTCCTCTACGCAATACACTCATTTGCTGTAGCTTCCCTGCACCCATCAAAAAATGCATTTTGGCATTGAGAAGAGAGCATCCCTTAGGACTCGGAAGCCATTTGTTGCTCTCTTATGGAATTAAAGTAGTCTCTGAATTTACAGTATGCTACTCTGCTCTAACTCAAATGGGCCTGTGTGCACCTTAGGGGTATACAGTTTGAGAGTTAATTTGAAATACCAAAATGCAGTATAGACTTATATTTTTGGTTTACTCTCTACAAACCTTTCTATGTTGACCATTCCATACTTTCCGGAGTAATGATAAATAAAAGTGTTTGTACAGAACAATGAACTCTTCAGTGCAATGGAAGTTGAGAAGCTGGCCTGGATTTGCTGTTGATTTTGGTAACGTGATTGCATGGATCATTCTGTTGACCCTCTCCTCTGAAAATCTGGTTGTTCTAGAAAGATCTCTAYAGAAAAGGAAAGTTGTATCTCAGCAGGCAGAAGATGTGATATAATCCATAGTTTGTGACTAATTCCATTTTTGTTTTCCTTTGGTTTCTGTTCTTCTGTCTTCCCATCTTCTTTTCCCAAGAGAAAAGCRATCTTACCTAAAATGCCAAAGTCTTGTCTGAAAGTGAATCTCAATAGCACTTCCATCTSGAGCTGAGACTTACTCTATAATTCTAGCAGTTACAGTCCAAAATGTTTCTCACAGTAGTAGTGTTTGATGAATTTAAAAATAAATATAACTTTGAAAGCACTGTTTTCAAAACATTCCTCTATAGGTGTCTGTCACTGTAAACATTTAGTTGTTACATCTACGTTCCAGAACTTGTAGCCAGCGTAAACATCAGTGARGGAAAAAAACCCTTGTGTAATAAAAACCAGAGCTAGGGGAAGCGGGTGTAAATAGTCTCATATAGAAGAGCCTGATGCCAAAGTGCAGCTTGGTCCCTGCTTGAAGGGGTTGAGAAGCAGCACGGGGTRCCTCAGCAGGGTTCACAGCAGTGCCCAGCTCCAGGGGTAAGCGGGAGAGCAGGGAAGAGCCTGGCAGCCGGATGCTCCTCCTTTCCACATGCCAGCCCCTTCTCCAAGGGCCTGTTCCCAGCCCAGGGAGCCTGAGGCTGCAGCGTTTGGGTGCAAGGAGACAGCAAGGAGCACTGAGCTGCCTGGGCCCTGGGCTTCTCCTCCTCTTAAACAGCCCTGGGCTCGTGCTGCTCAAGCTAGAATGAAATGCCTGATTTCCATGTTGCTTGTAGGGTTTACTTGGGACTATTATGACTTCTTTAACAAAACCCCAGGCCCAAACCTGTAGCTGTAAGGATCATAGACATTTTCAAAACATTTCTGCAAACAATCTTTTTTTCCATTGCTCTTTGAACTTCAGCTTGCACTATTACCCTTTTGTTTCCCTGCTTCCCTTCCTGTCCTCAAAAGAGGTTAAGGATGTGAGAGCAGGTGAATTCACACTAGGGAATCTTTTGCAAAGCCACGGCCCCTGTGCTGTGTTTTGTTGTGCAGGTTTTGCAGGTGCACGAAGGGCTTCTCTTTCTCCTTTGCACACTGTAATGCACCAACGTGCTTTCTTAATGATACAGGAGAGCTTTTGCAAAATGATGTCCCCGGTGTTCCTGCTGTGTAATTTATTGTATTAGAAAACAAATAGAAGTAACACAGATCAGTTTAAGGACATGTATGCTATCTATGTTAAAAAAAAAAAACACAAAAAAAACCCTGTCTTTTGAGAGGTTTGCTTCTGCAAGCGATGGTGGTTCATATTTTCTGGCACTAAATTGAAGGGTTAATTTAGCCACTGCAGTCTAGGGAATAGTCTGAGTTGCCAGGGCTTTCACATACATTAAAGTTAAARGGGAGAAAAATTGCTTTAAAACCGCAGAGGCTTTAGCTCTGAGAGCAACTCGCTGTGCGGTGGTGTCTGCACCTTCAGTCTTTGGAGCTGTCATTTTAAATCCTGTACCAGGGATCCGAGAGGAACTGCTTTAAATGTGAGCTGCTCTCTGTGTGGGAGCTGCTCATACCCTTCCTGCAAGAAATAGCTCCCCTTACAAATGTAGTGGGGCTGTTTTAAAGGCTGCTAAGTATATATATGAGAGAAAAGCTGACCTTTGCTTTGGCTCTTAGTACCTTAAAGCTAGTTACAAGGCACTGTTTTCTTGTGTGTGTAAGCATGTGTTTTTTCCTGCAATCTTATTGTAGTTAACAAAACAAGCTTTAAATATAAAGAGGATAAAAATGTCCTGGAGAGAGGGACAGGCCTTGTTTTGACCTTAGCACCTGGTGTTTAAAAGTGTCACAATTTCCCAAACTCCATCCAGTGTTCTGGATAGTAAAGTTTTTGTGAGGGGAAGTGAAAAAAACGCTAGCTTAGCTGTTGAAAGGTAAGTGGAAAGAAAAATGTATTTCAGAGGAAACCTAGGTGCTCTAACATACGGAGGCATCTGCTGTGCATCCCACTCATAAGTGCTTGAATTCCTGTGTTTGTAGAGCAGCATTTTCACCTTTTAAATTTTCCCTGAAACAGGAGCACCTTGTTCTGTTCATCTTGTGTGCCAGACTTTTCAAACATGTAAAGGAATTAAATTTACCTCTGTTTCCTGGAGAATCAAACCTGGAGGAGTAGAAGCTTGGTTGGTCACAGCTAATACTGTGTTTAGGACTGGCACAGGATTGATTCTCCAGGCTTGCGCTTGTCAGGCGTGGTGACTCTTTCAGCTACTCTGCCAAACTTCAAAATACACCCGAGGTTGTAGGTCCAGGGAACATTTTTTTCCTAAACATTGCAGTTCAGATTTTTATTTTGTGTTTTCTTCTGCAGTTAACAGTACTGTTTTCTTTTTCAGGGTGGATTGCAAGAAGTGGCTGAGCAGTTAGAGCTGGAAAGGATAGGACCACAGCATCAGGCAGGATCTGATTCTTTACTCACAGGAATGGCCTTTTTCAAAATGAGAGAAGTAGGTGCACATATTGGTTTGTCTTCATGGTAGTAAGGTGCTGCAATAGTCAGGTGGGATTGCTGCTTTTCATAAACTTGCTGGACTGGACACCAGGCAGTTAACTGGAAGCTCAGGGCAAGGGAAGCCAGGTCTTGCAGATTTAGCCTATCCCAGCYGCCCATCTGTGTACAACATGGGGCTATTGGGATGTTTTACATGAATAGAAGGTAAAATGCCCTGGCACTGGGGTTGTGTTTCTGGTGTAAGCTTCACAGGGCTCCCTGCAGTCTGCCCAGGACTGCTCACCCTTCCCTCTTGAGTTTGGAACAAAATCCAAAGCAGCTAAAGAAAATAATAATAATAACAAATTATAATGAAGCCAACAAATATGGTTTGATGATGATGATATTTCAGAGATGCATTAAACAGTGGCGTTTCTAAATAACAGAGCAATAATCAGCAAAGGTTAGGATGCTTTTTAAAGCCTTTCCAGTAGAGCTGAGTGTTTAATGCTATGTGGCCTAGTGAAAAACAGTGTGTTACAATGGTTTTGAAGGGACAAAACATACTATGTTGCCGATTGCTCCTCAGGGGAGGCAGCGTGCTGGCTGGGACTTTGCTTCCCCGCCCAAAGCTTATATTATTATATTTCCTTCTCATCAGAGTTAAATGCTGATGCCACAACTGTAGGCCTGTGGGTTTGCCACTTTCCCCTTTGCTTCTTTAGGAGCAACTGCACAGCTTCAAAACTCTTTAAGCTGAGGGTTCCTAATTTTTTCCATTTTTRGACAGTTCTGCAAAGAGCAAAACTCTCAGCACAGTCAGTCTTTCGGCACAGCAGCCGCATGCGTGTAACCCTCGGGTGCTGCTTGGTTCCCRCAGGCCTCCGGCTGCCCGAGGCTTCTGCCGCTCATGGTCTCACCCTGGGATCACCCCTGGGATGGCCACCAGGAAGCTTTTTTTAGAGTGGAGATTTTGTGTGTGTGGAGGGAGGGATGGGTTGTCCTGTTTATTTCTGTGGGGAGAGATTGTCTCCTTCCTTGAAAACCTAGGCCTGAGAGCCAGAATATCTTAGAGTTTCATAGGGCTTCTCAGGAAGGATTCTCTTGGTAATTAAGACTTGAGAAGTCCAGGGTAAGCACARTTTTACTGCAAAATTTGCTTTCGTTTGCTGTTCCCTTTTAAACCAAGTGCCCCTCTGCGATGAGAAGGTAGCCAGAGAAGCAGCAAACTGTTTTCCCCCAAAATCAGTAAYGGGTTTTGTGCTCAGCACCCCCTTGCTCTGCATTGCCCCCCCAGACAGACAGCCGTGTCTCATGAAGCAGGAGCTATCTCCATTTCGAGGCAGACTCGTGTGAGAGCCTCACGTGCAGGAGCAGGTAGAGCACAGACGCCTATGGGGAGAAGCAGGCAGCTGGGAGGGCAGCAGGGAGCCCCACAGAAATCAGCTGGAGAAATGCGTTTGCACTTGCAGAAAAGGGGGTGACGACTGATGGCGCAGCATCAACCACCCTTGGTATTTGGCTGTTTCACCAGGGCAGATATSTGGGAAGATGGATTGGATTCCTTGCTTTGATGTATATCACGTTTTCACTCGAAGAGATTGTGTGTGTTGTTGTGATATCGTGTCATCCATTGCACCTTGGGACTTCATGTGTGAGGCTAAAACCCAAGCAACTTTTTTTAAGCCTTTGTGCAGGTTTCTTCTAGGCTGAACAACTTCTTTGGCAATAATTTGTGTTATTTCCTTTAACTCCTTAGATGTTCTTTGAAGATCACATTGACGATGCCAAATATTGTGGCCACTTATACGGCCTTGGTTCGGGGTCATCGTATGTGCAAAATGGCACAGGAAACGCCTATGAAGAAGAAGCCAACAAGCAGTCATGACATGAAATGAAAGGCCGTCTTTTTGGAGCTCCACGTGCTTGTATATAGGTTTTATCTCTGGTTGAACCCCTTGGACAATAAGGCTTTTTTTCCCCCTTTCTCAGCACACGTTCTTTTCTGCCTTTCTATGTACTAAACCTGACTGTTCCTATCACAGATTTTGATCTTAATATGTAGAATTTTCTGGGTTACTTCTGCTATCATAGCTAGCCCATTTGTAAAGAAGTATGTACAGGATCAGTGTGGCAGAGAGGAGGGGAAAACTAAATCATAATGAATAGTCTTGTAAACTTACCTAGTTGGTCTTAGTTTTTTTTTTGTCTCTCCCTCTCCCCACCCCCCTTTTCCTCCTACAAATTAACTAGCACTGATTATAACCAGCTTCCCCCTTCTTGTCTGTCCCTTCCAGTCTGCAGGCGTTTTAGCTATTCAAGATTGTGGACCATCAAATTTGCACTTTAGAGGGTGACTCTGACTCAGATCCTCTGTTTTATTTGAAGCTATTTTTCCTTTTGCCCTTAGCTAGAAAACAATCAGTCGCCAAGTCCAGCAGCTTCACTCTGAATTCCCTCGGCATCAGCCCGTAGCCCATGGCTCATTCGCTGCGTAACCTCCATTGGTTCGAGCMAAACCAAACTACTGAAATTGGAATAACTGCTGCTGTTTCACTCGTGTCCAGTCCTGGCCAAACACATCCTGCACGTGCCAGCCTGTGGCTGGCCTGCTGCTGCTTCCAAACCGCTCGCTCCTTGCTGGGGGAAGGACGTTTGGGAAACCGGCCTTACACCCTTCAGGAACAGAACAGCTCTCACGGTAGCGTCGCTGCCACTAAGCCGGGAGTGGAAGGATTTGGGAGCTGCATATGGGAATGCTGCAAGGGCCCGCGGCCCTCCGTTAGCTTCCGAGCTTTTAGTCTCCTAATGTATAGCCCACGTGTTTTTTATGAGGTCATATTTATTATGTACTTGATTTGAGGATTTTTGAAAGGCAGTTTAGTTAAAGAGAAAAACCCAAAGACCGGAAAAATGCTATTTAATTGAATTATTAAATCAGAAGAACAATTAAATCGTGCTTTTTTGTAGTTGCTACAAAGAGAGATGTTACAGAGATTTGTTGTAAAACAACAAAATATAAATAACTTATAGCTAATAAAGTTACCTGAGGAGTGTAATGCTAGTTTATTTTTGAGTATATCTTAGCAATATATTTTAGATATATTGTTTTAAAGGACCCTACAGCAAGTTCTTCGCCCTGCGTGGCCTGYGTGCAGAGCAGTGGTGCAGGCAGGAGTGTTGGTGTTGAATAGCTAAAGAGTAGCCTGGAATGATGGAGCGTGCGGCCCCGGGTGCCCGCGCGCGGGAGCCGGTGCCYGTCCCCCCCAGTCGGTAGCGGGAGAGCTCCACTGTTCGCCAAATGACCCTGTTTTACCTTGTACTTCAAAAACTTCTTCTCCTTTTTTTTTTTTTTTTTCCATGGAGTTACGATGATGTAACTGGGTGGTCCTTTTTAAAACAACGAATTATTTGCATAACAGAGGGTATTTGTTTTTAAAGCTTTTGTAAATAAAGGCTTCAGAAATGTTTTCTTACATAACTACAGACTGGTGCTTTTGTTGCAAAACTTCTCCTGGGGTGTTTATTATATTCAGTTGAGCTTTGTATGCTGTTATATCTAAGCATGATAGCTCTCTTTCCTGTGCTTATAAAATGATCCGATTCCCTGCTCCCTGGCTGATTCTACCTCCAGTTCCCGGAGTTAAGGGAGAGCAGCAGAGCGGAGCTCAGCTCTTCTCACAGGCTTCCAGTGACTTTGTTCCGAGGACCTGGGTTGCTGGAGAGATGCAGSTACAACTTAGTCCTGAGGCGTCCAAAGCCCACCAGCGATTTCTTTGACATCTTTATGTATACAAGGTAATGTGATATATTTTATTTCTTACTTCTGTCTTTGGCTTGCATGGGAAAATACCTGGGAGAAAAAGGGTTATGCATTTTTATCGTGACATCAGCCGAGCTTGCAAAAGCCTGGCTCAAAGTGCTTGTGGGATGTCTGCCCTTAAGCAGTTCTGTTCGCTTGTCTCCTTGCTGTAAGGAAAGGTCTCCTCAGAAGTCCCCAGCGTGACGCTAAGATCGTGTTTTATTCCATGGGCAAAGTCCTGCTGTGCTCCGATGTGCCCTGTGTGAGCAGGAGAGCGGATCGCGGCTGGGCTGGGCTGTGCAGCGCTCACCTTCCGTGGCCGAATTAGATTTAGTCTCCATTAAGGAGTGATTCAAATGGGGAGCTGTAGAGATTGTGAAAAAAGCTTGCCTTTGTATTTTTATTGCCCTAMTGTATAAGACTGTCACTTCCAAGCTGCAGAATTTCTACAATGTAAATGTTTCCAAAGCAGAYGGGATTAATTGCTTTTGTGAAAACAAATGCACGGGCACGTGTCCAGCTGTCTAGACATGCACCGTTTCTGTTCAGAGACAAGAATCCTCTTTCCTGGCCTGGGTTCTTGCCAGTCCATTTAAAAGCTATTTTTGATTAGGTTTGTTGGAAGAAATATAATATAAAAACCTGATATGTAGGGATTATTTTGCCTTTTTTTCCCCCCTACTTGCAGTGGCTTTGGAAGTCAAATGTTTGTGTCTGTTCCAGGAACAGATTCACAGATTCACAGAATATTCAAGGTTGGAAGGGACCTCTACAGATCATCTAGTCCAACCTTCCTGCTCGAGCAGGCACACCTACAGCATGTGGCACAGGGCGGCATCCAGGCGGGTTTTGAAGACCTCCAGAGTAGGAGACTCCACAGCCTCCCTGGGCAGCCTGTTCCAGGGCTCTGTCACCCTAACAGTAAAGAAGTTGCTCCTCACCTGGAGACAGAACTTCTTGTGTTTCAGCTTGTGGCCATTACCCCTCGTCCTGTCTCTGGCCACCAGTGAGAACAGCCTGTCCCCTTCCTCCCTGCATTCTCCCTTCCTGAACTTATACATATTAATCATATCCCCTCTGAGTCGTCTCTTCTCCAGAGAAAARAGGCCCAGCTCACTCAGCCTCTCTTCATACGAGAGATGTTCCATTCCCTTAATCATCCTGGTTGCCCTTCTCTGGACCCTCTCCAGAAGCTCCACGTCCCTCCTATACTGGGGTGCCCAGAACTGAACACAGTACTCCAGGTGCGGCCTCACCAGAGCTGAGTAGAGGGGCAGAATCACCTCCCTCGACCTGCTGGMAACACTCCTCCTGATGCAGGCCAGGATCCCATTGGCCTTCTTGGCCACGAGGGCACACTGCTCACTCATGGTTAACTTTTAGTGTCAACCAGGACTCCCAGGTCCCTCTCCGTGGAGGTGCTTTCCAGCAGGTCGACCCCTAATCTGTACTGGTGCCTGGGGTTATTCCTCCCCAGGTGCAGGACCCTGCACTTGTCCTTATTGAACCTCATGAGGTTCCTCTCTGCCCAACTCTCCAGCCTGTCCAGGTCCCTCTGGATGGCAGCACAGCCCTCCGGRGTGTCGGCCACTCCACCCAGCTTGGTGTCATCTGCAAAACATAATGTTCTGTCATATTTTTTTATATTTTTAAGTGTCAGTCTCTTTTCTCATTGATGCTACCTAACASGGATCCTTGAGACAGAGCAAACTAGGAAGCTAGGTCTGGAAACGAGGTCTGAGGCTTTTTCTATGGTGAATTTGAGGATGACCTCTGACACCYAAGGCTTTTCCTTAATTGTATCATCTCACTGGTTCCTCTAAGCTCAGGAACGGCTCATCCCCACATGCAGAAAATCAAGCAGAAGTGGCAGGACACCAGCCCTGATGAACAAGGAGTGAATTCTGAGTTAATTCAGAAATGAAGACTCCAAGGGCTGGAAACGGGGACAGGTGGCGCAGGAGGAGGACAGAGACGTTCTGAGCACACAGACAGGTTGGGGTCAAGAAAGGAAACAGCCCGTCTGGAGCTGAACCTGTTGAGAGACCTGCCCGGCAACAAGAAGGTTGCTTTTCTGGTGGTTGTTCAGCAGTGTTGGTAAGAGGAGGTACCTCAGAACTGAAGTTACAACATCAAGCTGATCTTCTAAGATGTTCTTCTCATAGAAAGCGAATGGCAGATGATATGAAGTTTTCTATTTTTAATTTTTTTCTAAGGAAAAGGTCCTATCTTGTGTTAGTGCTGAAGAAATCTTGCATTTAATCCTGTTAGTTGATATATAGTCAACTATTCACTCGAGTGATAGTGCTTGTTCAGCTCTGTGAAACTCTTCTGGGTAACCCCTCTGTTTTTGTGGTCCGGCAGCAGAATGGTGAAGGGCTAAGTAAATTAGAAGGCAGAATGGATGGAAATGTACCTGAATTTTTTTTTACCTGTTTTTACCTTTTTTTTTTTTTTTAAGTGTCTATTTTTCACTTTTTCAAGCATCTCTTTTACTTAACAACTTGCATTTCTGAGCCTTGGGTTTCAAACTTCCAACTGGTATCCCAAGCTTGAGCATGGCTAGCTAAAGACAAAATTACCTCCACAATGAATCAGGTTTTAGGACTTTTTTTTTCTGCCAGTGCCGCTTGCTTCTGAGACCTATTTTCTTAGTGGCTGTTGAAGCAGGAGAATTTGCTTCCTGCTCTCACAAAATATTTGTTTCATTTAGGAGTGTCGGGTGAAATGTGGGGAGGGAGGGAAAGGGAAGCCTCTCTGTAAAGGAGTCCAGCTGCATTTGCARGGTTGTGCTGCACTGCAGAGCATATTGTATTTTACAGGATACCAATTCAGACTCGTGGCTGCACTTGTCACCACCTGGAACAGTGTTTTCTTACAACACAAAAGCATTTAATTGTTGACAGCACCTTTGATTTACTTTTCTGCCTCATAGCTGAGCTCAGCAGGCTCCCTTTCCCGCTCCCTTGCTGTCYCTCCGCGTGCCCTAGGGCACCTGTTTGGTAGCGGGGTTAATGGCCAGGGTGCTTGTGCCAGGCTCCAAGTTACTGCCTTGCTCCGGGGGGCTGTGCCAGGTGCTGTTGGAGCCGCTGTCCAGTCTCGGGTTTACATGGAAAATAACAGGTTCTGTTGTTGAGGCTGCAGCAAAGAGTTTGTGTGCTTGGTGGGGCTTGTCCTTACAAACAGGTCTCCTCCTTATGTGAACTGAGCATTTTTCTGTTTTCAGGGCAAAAAAAAAAAAAGAAAAAAAACAGGAAAAGGGTTTCCGAGCGTGGTGACTGTCAGGGAGCATTGGGTCTGTTCCCAAATACTGGAAACTATCAAGTCAGAATTCAGGTTGACTAAGTTGCTGTATTTCAGTGACGGGTATCATCAGGATACYTCAGAGAAATGATGGAGTCACCTCTCCAGAATGGGAGGAATATGACCAGAAATTGAAAACTGAAGCTGTAGAGATTCCCTCTGTAAGGAGCAAGGTGGGACAGCCTTCGTCAGGGTAAGCCTGGTGCTTGCTCAGCGTTGCCCTGGAAGGCTGCTGCTTTTTCTGCCCTTTTTCCAGGTCACAGAYGAAAAGGCTCCTGGTGCCGGCGGCCCCGTCACCCACCTGCTTAACCCCTGTGTGGTGGTGGTGGGGCTGGTGGGGTTTGGGCTGCGGCTCTGGCACCGGAGGAGASACTCGCCTCTAAGTTTCTCCAGTCTGAGCTTTAACATTTGCATTTAGTTTGAAAGCTTTTGTGTTCATTTATGGAGCGGTTTTAATAAAAGAATCCCTGCTCGTGTAGAAACAGGGTGGATAGAAGTTGTATCAAGTACAGGGCAAGGCTGAGATGCATGTAACACGTGAGAGTTGCTTTAGTCTCAGCTGGTCCCCGGAAGAAGAGGTTTAGTTTAACTGGTACAGGTCAGGGCAACAGAAAGCAGCAGGTCAAAGACAACTCTTTGTGCAGGAGGTGCTGAATGTGAGACATTTATTTATGTGAGCAATACATTAACAAGTGCAAAGTTGTACACTAAAGATATGTGGAAACACTTTTCCCCCCTCCATCCAACATACTAATCAACTGAATCAGGGCAAAAACTATATTTCAATCTCAATTTAGAACCAACAGAACAGTTATTAAATAATTATGCTTTTGATATTCAATATCGTGCACTAAAACACACACACAGTATCAAACTTGCTTCTTCCAGCCGTGCTGACATGTTGCTTGAAGACCCTGATTAGTGGCAGTAGAAGTTCACAGTCAAAAGAAAAGTTACTAGGGGTTCCCTGCCCACAGTAACAAGCTGTGTAAGAGCTTTAAATCTACAACTAAAGAGGGACTTTTTTTTTTTTTTTTTTTTTTAAGTTAAAGGATTAAAGTGCGTATCAGTAGTGGTCTAGTGTCTCTTACTAAAGAGCTTAATGGAAGGAGCTCACCCTGTCTTGGGTGTTTTGTTTTCTTAATAAAAATAGCTCTCTGTGACTTCTAGGATTACGTCTCTTGGGTACATTGGTTGACAGAGAACACGTGTGGACCACGTCTGGAGCAGACACGTATGGGGCTGTTCTACCCTGCCATTAAGGGAGCTTGTTGCACAGACCTGAGTGGTTAAATGCTTCATAGAGCTGTTTACACATATACAAAATAAACTAACCCCTGCCATCATCAGGGAGTCAGGCCCAAGGAGTTTCATCCCATTTCCACTGAAGCTTGAGGCGCAGAGGTCCTCTAGACAAATATCAGGGCTATATTTAGCAAAAGAGTAGATTAGTAAAGATTAACTGTACAGTGAAGTATAAAGCAGTCTTTTAAAAAAAGCTTACAGAAATTACACGTAAGGCTGTAGTAAAGTGCCTAGCAAGATGAAAGAAAGGTGTAAGCAGACGACCCACAGCAGTGCGCTCGGCTTCCCTCAGCCCTCAGCAGCACCCCCTGCCCACAGGACGAGTTTCCCCCTCTGCTCACAGGTGTTTGGGAGGGCACCCTGGAGCCCAGGGGTGCCCGCCAGGCCCTGCGCCCAGCACCTGCAGCAGAGCCGCCCGCGCTCCTCTGCCGGCCCTGGGGCTCCTCCAGCTACACCCAGACTGCAGCGTCCAGGGCTACACCCAAACTGCAGCGTCCAGGGCTACACCCAAACTGCAGCGTCCAGGGCTACACCCAAACTGCAGCGTCTAGGGCTATTGTGCTTTCTAAACGTGACCTCCAGACACAGAACAGATGCCCGTTTCTCAATTCCGTATCCTTGTCCTTCCTCTGCCCCCCAGCTCCCGGAGCGCCTGGGCACAGGCAGGGAGGCCCATTTCGCTCCTGTGAAAGCCACGTGTGAGATCTATATTTGACAGAGATCTCATCCCACTGTGACTTTCGCTGGGGAGGAAATCTGACCTTAGTCTTTGTGTGGAAATATGGAGCAAGTTACATTAAAGCTGAATTTCAACTCTACAGCAATTTGAAATGCATGCTCCATGGTAAAGCACCCCCTGAATAACCACATAAAACCAAGACTATACAGATAAAGAGAACTTGAAGTGTTAAAAATATATTTCCCCTCTCCCCCCTATTCCTTGACAAGTTAGCCTTTAAATAACCACTGATAGATACAAAGGAAGCTGACAGAACAGCACTGAATAAACAGCTACGAAAAACTTCTTTTGGTTGCTAGATGATTGTATCGTGTAAACTGTATGCTACCTTCATGCTAGTTTAAGTGTTTCATGTCAAGGAATCCATAACTCTGGCACTTCTGGCAAGAAACAGATGTTTTCAGGCTGGTAAGAATTGGAGCCCAAGAGAGAAGTGATGGGAAAAGGGACGGTGTCCCCTTGGTCCTGTAAAAGGGATGGCCTCCCCTTGGTCCTGTTTTCCCCACTAGGGAGTCATGTTTGCGTCCCCGTGGCCATCTATCTTCCCCTTATTTGTAAATTTAGGAAAAAAAAATCAGAGTTCTACCTGCCTGTAGAAGAATTGGTGATACGATACTTTGCTTTCAGGAATGTGTCACTTGGTCATGGTGCCAGTTTTTTACATGGATTTGCTAGTCCATAACAAACTGGAATCTGCCCTGTGAACCAGCTGATAAGTCCTTCAGTTTGGAGAGCAGAAACACTTTTCTGCTTCAACTGAACTGAATATGAAAAATCTTTTGGTTTCGTGTTTAAGACTAGTTTTCTTACCCAGCCACATCAGAAGTATAACCAARTTCCTCTTGAAGCTGTTTTCCAAATAACACGATTACTTTGCATTCATATGTAAACACTGTGATACCATAAACATAGTGTATACGAAAGGCACAAGACAATTAGATTGCTGAAACTTCCTTGTCTTTGAAAGCTGATAATGCATCTTTTATCACCCGCCTGGGAATCACTGCTCCRAAGAAAGCCACTATCTCCTAACTTAGTTGAAAGGGGTTTCCCACGTGCAACCGTCTGGCTTTTTGGTATTACAATCAAATGTCCTTTTTCCTGTAAATGTAAATATCACAACTAATGATAGTAAATCTCCTTGTTTGTATTTAATATTCCTTGGGTTAAGCAATAAGAAATGAAGTGTCTTAAAGAACAATTGAGAAAAGACAACTATTGACTAAGCAAACTAGGATTTTGCAGGACAGTGACTCTCAGGAGCACAGCTTGGCTTGACTCAAAGCGAAATGCCAACATTCCTGTCCCTGGGGATAAGGGCTCCAACCGGGACAATAAATTCCGCCTGCGTTGGACTGTCCTGCACAGCTTTCATCACAATCCCTGYCGGCCAGATTCATTTGTATCTTACCCAGCTGCGCGTGGGCTTTCGTGGGCGCTCCGCTCGCGAGTGTCTGACCGCAGCTGTGGCACTTCAGTGACACAGGAGTGTTTCTTCCCTCCATCTCTTGCAACCTGCTGGTGGCCCCAGCTGAGAGACAGGGAGCCTCTGCGCTCTTGCTCTCCAGACACGCTGCAAGTCCAGTCTGCTGCTTTGCTCAGGCTGCCTTAGCTGCAAAAATAGCTTGCCAAGAGCGCAAAAGAAAGCAGAGCCCACCGAGCCCCTCCGTTAGTAATGATCAACACTGCCTGTTCTCCCACGCCACGAAGCCGCTAGTGCAATATTATTTTTAGATCATCCACTTGCAGCAATTTGAATTAACTGGTGAATTCTCAAGAACAAGGGCAAGTACCTGGACTGATATGTTACAAGGTCACATTTTTCTTGTGCTAAATACCAAAGTAAAACCAGCCATATAGTTTGCAGAATAATCTCAGCCCACCTCTTTTTTTTTTTTTTTTCTTTTTTTTTTCATTTCATGATACTCAGAATTATCTTTTACCATTCAAGGACAGTAATTTTAAGTTGAAACCTTCTTTCTGTGGTTCAAAAGTAGTATATGTCTTTGTTTCATGTTTCAAGCAGTGATATGGAAACAGCTAATTATCTGTCAGTTTGTTTTCTGAGCACATCCACACAAGAGCAGACAGGAACAGTTGACCAATAGGGCTGATTTTGGAAGAATATATCCTCCTTCCAACAGCTGCTTTTTGTCTTGAACTGGAACAGAAAATAAAATTAAAAAAATGTTTTTAGAAACCTTAACAATGGAGTTATTGCAACAAGTCTTAGGAGATGGCACAATARCTTAATAAATATCATACACAGTAGAGGGGCATATGAGACAACTTCACTGTTATGATAATAATTCACATCACATGGCAGTGACTGAAATCTGTCCCCATAGTGAGTGGGGCACACTTCTTCACATCAGTAAATAAACCATTTCTATATGACATTGATATAAACTATATATGGTAGTCAGTTATTTGTTTTCTGATTAGCTATACAGATTGATCATATCCTTGGTTGGGATAAAATTTGAAAATAGCAATACCTTTGAAAGAATGTAAGCCATATTTTTACTGTTAAAGTTGCTTTTGAGAGATTAGTTGGGTTTGTTATTGTGATTCAGAGTCTTTAATAAAGTATCCTAATATCCTAAAATACCAGGAGCAAATATAACTCAAATGCTGACAATAAAGGAATAAAATTAAATGCCAGAGTGCCAGGAAAAATACCCTAAGAACATCTTCAGGTAAGCATCTTATTCCAACAGCTGTATGTCAGCTATAAACATATACACACACACACACACACACACACACACACACACACACACACACACATACACCCACCAAACAATGCAGCTCTTCTGTTTTATCTCCAGAAGAACTTTAAAGTGCTGCAGTGAAGAATCCCAGCCACAGCTGGGGTACCCGTCATGCCACAGGAATTATCCCTCTTCACTCTTTCAAAGGGTGCCCACAGTTGCCCGAGGCAAAACGGATTTCCAGGCCCTTCTTTGGGTGGCCTCACACTTATCCTTTGGGACTCAGCATCTTCTGGAGGTGGTCTCTCTCTTTTCTTTTAAAATGTGTGTGGGGAGATCAAGACACAAACACAAATCTAACTATTGCTTTCCCAGACAAAAAATAGTCTGGATTGTTTATCAAGGAAGATACCTTGGGAAAACCAACCAACACCTTTATTAAATACTTTGTGTCTCAAGAACAATTCACAGACCACAAGTAATCTGACATCCAAAATAATTTAAATAATCAGGCTTCAAGGCAATGCACACACTGTTCCAAGAAAGATTAACAGGTTTTTAAATAAATTATGTACTAGAGTTTTGAAAGCAGAACCGCAACATATGACAAAGCTAATCATAATTAGTAGTAACTCTGTAATATTTCATAGTTTGATCCAAAGATCTGTTTTTTGGGTTGTGTTCTCTAATTTTTGGCTTCAGTGCGTCATTATTGGATTGCTTTGTTCTAAAACATCAGCACTTGAGCGATGGTGACATGTGGTGACGTGAAACTAATAGGAGCTGAATAATTTGTTCTTTTCCAGAAGCTGCTGTATTTTTGGAGCAACTGACTGATTCAGAAGGGCACAGTGCTTGCCACTTCACACCACGAAGGAAGGGTTAGAAATGAGAGTTTAGATTCTAGGGAGGAAAATAAATAAATAAATAAATAAAGAGATGGATCAGTAAAAATGGCTGACATCAGCTAAAAATTTCCTGTCTCTTTAATTGCATTTGGCACCCGTATTTTTAACTCATATAACCTGTTTCAGTACCATCTACTGCTTGTGGATAAGCAGCACCAACACAGATATAAAGATTAAATAGTACTTTGAAAACATGACCCATAAACAAAACAGAAACACCAGATGTCAAAATCTTGAATTTATGTGCTACTGCCTCATGGTTATAAAACTGAAAAGGAAAAAAACAGCTGTTTTGTGCATCCTTTAAATTCAAGATTACGCTCACAAAACGTTAACCTACCTTTCCTTCAATATTCAGACATTTCTTCTGAGAGTAACTAGGTCTCATTTTCCATGGTTAATGCAGGATTGCTCATGCCTTTAAAAACAAAAAATGCTGTTTTTAAATGAAAAGTTGTCATGTCGTTTTAGAAAACAATAAATCATTTATCTAGCAACTGTCTTAGTTTTGTTCCCTGTTCAGTCTACTCCTGTCACACATCCATTACACAGCTCTTYACCAGCTGCAACAAGATTCCGTCATAAGTAATTTGTCTCCTAAAAGAAACAGCACACTGAGCTTATAGGATAATTAGTATCAACTAGTATTGCTGTTCTTTGCATTTCTCACCATCTTCATCTGCAGCTTGGAAGGATACGGAAGCCYTGGAAATGGGCCGTTTACAATATTTACAATGTGCGTTTGGAACGCCACTGTGTTCAGTGGCACAGCTCTATGAAAGCAATTCTGGTCCATGAACAAAATGATTTATTACAAAATCATTTACTGCAGCATAAATAATTCCTTACCAACTTTGCCCTTTTCAGTCTTTGCACTAATATCTGACCAAGACTGCGGATCAGTGAGAAGGTGGCTCTGGGAATCACGCAATGGCTTTGCCGGGAACAGGTGATTCTCACTGTAACGTGATGGAAGAACATGGAAATGAATGTGGATAATTTCACAGCACTCTACTGCACACTTCAAACACTGTGTYWTAARCAATATTTTCTATATCTTACCTTGCCTATATTCTCATGGATTACTAAGCTTTTATCACTACAAATGCTACATTTCAGTTGTCACAAGTACAAGTGTAATTTAAAAAGCAACTCTTTAATGTAGAACAGGGAAACCATTCTTTTTCTTCAGCAGGTATTATAAATTAGTAAAGAAAATGTAATTCTAAATGCACTTTATACATGTATGACTGTATTGCAACAAATCTGACACTATAAACCCTGAAAACTTGAAAATCTCTGAAATCTTGCATCTTATCTTGGCTATGCTTCACTCACCCTGCACCAGCCTGTCCTCATGCACAGACTTGCAACAGTCCAAATACATGCCTAAATTAGTGGCATAAAACTTAAAACCTGCTCCAGATGAATATTTCTTGCCTGTCAATCAATAACTAGCTGAAATTTAATGTATTGCTTTTATGAATTAAAGACTGTATTATTTATCGTTTCTTCATCATACTCAATATACTGTACTTATCCAGTGCATCATTTATATAAATATTGCTACAAAATTGAATATGAAATACTAAGGTACTGTGACATATTTATTTAGCTTAAATAAAGTCTTTTTACTCTTCAAAGATGCCATGGCTGCGACTAAGTCTTCCTCTTAAGACTTAAGACTCCTCTTAAGGAACAGGCCAAGGAACAGGCCRCCCCCACAGGCGTCTCCCAGCAACCGCGGCCCAGGTGGGGCCCTTAACGGACAACCSTTAACTGACCGTTTGGGCGGGCTTGGCTGAATGACAACGGACTTTCTGTTTTAAATTTTGCCTTATTTCTAACAGGAAACTCTTCATTTGCTTACCACTTTTAGATATGTTATACATTATTCCATCCATGCATGCCCTGGAAACACAGAGTATCAGCTATGTGAAATACGTAACAATAAGCAGATTACCTTTTGGATGTTGAAGTAAGACCACCAGGTGTGGAAGCTTGCTCAGGGTCTTGATTAACAAGGCAAGTTGGGAAGGAGCAACCATCCCCTAGACTAAGAGATACAGAATTAGTGTTGCACTGACAAAAATACTTTTTTTCAAGTGAATTTTACCATATCTAAATTCAAAAAACTTAAAACAAAACAACAAAAATCCCCCGATGTTCCTGTGGCTCCTGATCATTCAATAAAKGAAGCAACCAAAACTTAACACATACCTTGAAAACACAGGCAGCAACCAGTATTTCTTTTCATCACCAAACACCTGCCTCAGATTTTTGCTGAAGCCCAARCTAAAACCATTCTTGTCTGTTCTATGACGAAATATGGGAGCTCTGAACACCTCTTTAAAGAAGAAAAAAAGAAGAAAGTTGCAGCACATCTCCTTGTAAGAGAACACATCTCAGTTTCACCCCTGTGTTTAGTCATTTGCACTGATGAAATCGTTATCCAAGAGAAAACACTGTATGGTGTAAATGAGTAATAAAGTTGGGTCACTCCCAAAATCCAAAGTCACTGATAGTCTATATTCATAAAGGAAGTCCTGTGGCTGAGGAAGCGTGGAAGTCTTGCCCTCTATCCTCTTCTACAACCAGGAAGGGTGAGGAACTTAGTTTTGAAGAAGACCTCATGTATCATATGAAGATTTTACCAYGTGGCTACACCACTAACAGTTATCTTCAGAAAGAAAAAACCCACATGAAGGGTCTACTACCTAAGCAGTAATGGAAAAGAAGAAAAACATAACCTACTTCAGCAGTAAGATCAGCTTTTCACATCCTGGGAGTAAGAAAACATTTTACATTTTCACAGCTATATAAAGAAGACACTTATAGACCCCATGGATGTCCATGCAAATGTCTGGAGAGGAGAGCTAAAGATAGGTTCAARTGTTGTGTCAGAAACAGACAACTCGTTCACTTTCCACCAAGCGGCTGATAGCCGTTTAATTCCCTTCATTTGCTATATATAGTAAGCAAACCRTGTCCTGATGTACTGACAGTACAGCTTAAACAGGCCCTTCTGGCATCACACAGAGATTGGGCTTCCAACATATTAAACCTTCAGCTACGAAATGCTAAAAATGACCTTCTGAGTGTAGGTGTGTGTTAGATATGAGGTGCTTTAAGTAAGTGGGAGGAGAGAGTGGATACATCCTTTCAGATATCCATGTTTGGCCAGGAAAATCTCCCTTGTATGATTTAAGCATAGTCACATTTAAAGCTGTCATAATTTAATTACCAAACTGTTGCAGGTTTCAGACCTGGCATTTGGAGCTATTCCCCAAAGTAATATGGAAAGAGGAGATACAAATACATCTTTCCGAGTGGACTATGTATTCAGAAAACATGGTATATTAACTATGTGATATTTAGTCTTAAAAAAGAAAAATGAGTTGGAAGTGTACCAACTTTCAGTTACCATTGAATAAATATTTTTCACTTACATGTACACTAAAGCTGGTAATAGTTTATAAACAGAATCAATAAATTCCTTTAAATAACATTAGCGGAACTTTCTTCTCCACGTAACAAGTTTGAATGATTTCTTCTGTTACTATTCTATAAATTATTGTCCATTTTGATCTAGATGTTTTGGCAAATATAAGATCAAACTAGTAGTATTATAGTCCAGGATATTGTAAAAGGACATAAAAATATTTTGCTCCTCTTTTTTCTAGACCTGTGAACAGACAAGCATTCGCTGGTATGATAGAAAATCACGGCTTGACGTTGGTATTAAATCCAGTTATAAACACTCACATAGTAAAGGCACAGACTATCTTCCATAAGTTTTTTAAAAATAACTCATAACACAGAATCCTGTCTATGCATCTACGACTATGTGATAGACAGGATTTGCAGCTATGAAATTGCCTTTTAGTTCTCCACTACTAAATATAGAAGCACTACTTTAAAAATCTGTTCTTCTGCATCAGGTTATTTTCTGATATTAACTCTTTGTCCTCATTCCTGTCAATCAAAAATAACAATATAAGGGCCATAATATGTTTACAACTTGCCTTATAGAATAATTTTTTCGTGCTTCCAGTGCAGGCAAATTTTTGAAATTACTAACTATGCTGTTTAGAGCTTTCTAAAAAAAATGACTGAAGTGAAAATGGGAGCTGTGCTTCTCCAGGGGACAAGGAGGTGGGTAGGGAATGTTAGTAGACAACTGAAGGAGGCAAGGACGAACTGCAGGCCCTACAAGGAGCAGCAGTTCAAGCATGTGGTAGTGCCTGTAACACAAAGTGTTACACCAAGTGATCTCATTAAAAAACAAATCAGCTTCTGTTGATGAGCTACAGATGAGGGAAGCTGGGAGGACGGATTAAGTTCATTAATTGCTTGGCATTTTGGAGCAGGACTCAAAAAAGCCAAAATTTCTGGGGAGCAGCAGAACCAGGCAGTCAGGACTGGACACTGCCAGCTCAGGATTTTCTAACCAATATACAAGGACAGAGGAATACATACAGGCTTGCCCTCTTTTTACATGTCTTCTCTACATATCATATACTATTTACTTTTTAGCTGTCAAACACAGAAGCATTAAAGTTACTTACCTAAAGTAGATTTATTCTTGCTGACAAGCCAACAATGATACCCAAAGAGAGAAGAAAGACTAACAGAAAACATGGCTGCGGCAAAGAATAAAAACATAATGTGGAACTTGGCTTGAGTATCAGGAAGGCCATTCTGAAAAGAATGGAGAATAAAGCTGTTAGAATTGGGAAAATAACTGTTTAACTTGATTATTAATCAAGTTAACTTGATTATTAATCAAGTTCTCTATTCAACCAAATGCAACTTGATGCAGACACAAACACTGTGCAGTAAGGAGCCCAAGATGAACGTGCTACATTGCTGGTCCATAACATTGGCCAAGGTTGCTGGCAGCATGCAAGTTAAAGAAACCAACCCTTTCCCAAGACAGTAGAAATATCGACAACAAGAACCTGAAATTTGGATCTAGATCTTAACTATGCATTTTGAAGTGACTTCTTCTAGAGAAGAATTCAAAAAAATTATCTTGTTTAATTAGCCTAATTAGAATAGCTATGCTATATCATTGCAAATCTTAGGAGATAACATCCTAGATTGTGAAATACTATAACCAGAGCAGTACAGATTTTCTTTGAAGCTCTTTCATCATATACTATTAAAATGAGTCAAAGTTATCTGAAACGTAACATCCCTTGAAAAGGGTTTTCTAAATGATTGCATACTTGTTTCATACAACCTCAAAATAACATAGAAGAGAAACTTCATAAACTATGACAAATAGAAAAGTAGAGAGAAGAGACTACTATTATTAACTGAACATTTATATCATATTAGAACACAAAATTACAACACAAAGTTCAGATACAACGTCCTGCACAGGAGTAACTTTATGCTTGAAGACAGTGTGTAGATGTGTACTTACTGTCCAAAACTTGATAAAATACTGTAAATCTGTTGCAGCAATGAAAATGCAGTACAGTAGAGAATAAGCCAAGAAGAGAAGAAAAAATTTGTAATTGGAGAATCCTACGCAGTTGTTCACCCTGACAACAACAACAACAAAAGTCAAAAGGAAAATGGAATGTAAAGAAAGTTTCATTCATTGCTTTAGTCCAGTTCCCAGTTAAACTCATTTAGTCCAACAGAAGTTAGTACCATTATATAAACCAAGCTTCTGCCTCTCCATCTGTGTCTCCCTGCCTGTGATGCCACAGGCTAATGAAACATACTTAGATTCCACTCCTGAATCAATGTAATAATTCTGAGGCAAAAAAAAAAAAAAAAAACCAACAAAAAAATCCACACAACAAAACCCCAGAGAACTTTACAAGATAATGCAAATACATTTTGGCTTATTGCATGAAATCTATTCCTGGCACACCTAATGTGACTGTGAACTGCAGTTACAGTCACTTTTGTTTTTTAGTTTGTAGGTAGGTTTAGATATCCATTTTTTAGTTATACTCCACACAGCTAGAGGAGTTGCAATCCAAGACTTTGATTATCAGTTGAATTTTGTGAGAATAAATTCATTTAATTCATATTCTCCTTTATTAGTATTAAATAATAATCTCAACTTTTTCGTAAGACTCACACTTAAGGATATTCATGAGATCCTTAAGCATATTTTTGTTTATAAAAATAAGTGAAACAAACAAACAAAAAAAAAAAATCAGGGAAGCTATTGTTGAAGCAAATGTTCCACATCAGTGACAACAGCAAAAGAGATAGATGAAAAAAGATAATAAATACATATCAAAATGTTAAGATTACAAATGTTAAGTATTACAAATTTCAGAGTTGCATAAAATGTGTAATGATATTACATCTATCAAATTAAAATTCTGGAAAGCTGCCCATGCACAGCTTTCTTTCTCTTTTATTTGATTGCCCTGAGGAGCTAGCCAAAGTTAAAGTTGCACAACTGGTGTCATTCTTAACAAGAGTCTGAGAAATAAAATATCCTGGTAACATCCTTAATGATACTGCTGTCAAAAGATTTAGACAGCTACGAGCCCAAGAAAGCCCTCTTGCACTGGAAATAATTCTAACAAACACAAGAAGCCTTGGGGGGTCCCAGCTTCCGTTTCTCCCAGAAATGTAATAAAAGTTATTGCAAACATTCTCAATTTAGAGAGATGGTGATGGTAAAGGCAGGATGTGTAGTACTCAGAATAGGGAAGTCTTAGAATATTGATAAACTTTCACTACTTTATGGCACACTACTTTATTATAAAACATTGCTACATGGATAAATACTAAATTTAGCATCCCTGTTTGGACAGTGAAAAAGCAATAGCTAAGTGCCTGTCTTAACTACAGTTAAAGCAAGAGTCACAAGATATGGTTCTAACCAGACAAATGTTTCCAAGCTCTTCACAATAGTTATTGAAATGTGGGTTTAGAATTCTCTGTAGTAAAGTGTCTGTTTTTCTCATTACTTACATCAAAGCTAGCAATTCTGTGCAAATGGTAAGCAATTCAAACTCATCGTTTCTATGGCAGATCTATTTCACGTCCTTGGCATTTCTTTTATGACTTTTTTTATGACATTGTTTAATATGCAGAAAAAATACTAAGTGATATGTTATTTAGCAAAGATGAAATTTCTCAAGTCAAAAGACAGGCCTTCTCCTTCGTATTCTTTTACACTACTATATATGGTATCTATTTAAAACAAACTTTCAGAAATGATCTCCCTCCTCTAAGTTTTGACATAGGCCCTGATTGAGGAGTTTTGTTGGAAGTGAATATTAATCAAAAGATTAAAAAGAAAGTTAACACCAAGGTTTTGCAATTGTAATGAATGAGCATGTAATATCAAATTATAAAAACTGAATGAAGTTTACATGTAAAGGCTAACATTTTTGAAGATTTAAAATATAATAAGCATTTAGGCAACTTGCTAAATCGTAGTGTTTTATTTCAATAAAATATTTATGTAAAAGAACTTACCAGATTGGCAATTTCTTTTATAAAAAACATTTAAAATGCTTAAAGTGGAAGTATGAAGAGTGCAAGATATTCCTGCCAGCTCAAGAGCAAGTTGTTAAAAATGCAAGGTGAAAATGTAATGTGTAAGGCACCCAGGTTGATACAACTCTGTTAACAGAAATCCTTGCAGAAAAAAAGAACTCTTGAAATTCTTCTTTGATAACTCCAAAGACGCTGGAAATGTTTTACATGATTCCTCATGTGTGCCTCAGTAGAGCTCCCACATATAAACTATGCTCTTTCAGGGATGCCCTAAGCCATTATAATCCTGCCTGCAGCTTTATCTACAGGGATCAGGAGCACTAGCCTAGAAGTCCGTCATGCTCCTTTTTCTGCATCACTTAAATCTTGCACAGCAGCTAGAAGGCAATAGCATCATGTATTTCTATTCTTCACAGTCCTTCTACTCTCACAGGAGTGATAGCTGAAATAAAGCCTCTGAAACATCCTCTCTCCCCAGATCACTCGCACACCAATATCCCTGTAGCACAGAGTATGTAGAAAGCACCTCTGCACTACATCAAGCCGAATACCTATAGCTGTTGTATCTAACACGTAGCTGCAAATAAGGGGAYGTTATTAAAGTAATACTGCATTATGTCAGAGCTCCAGTCAAAACTAGAGCAGGAGGAGCTTTCCCAACCTCCTTTCCTTCCCGAGCACACAGTCCTCTGCCCAAGAATCTGGATTAGGGTCTAAAGGACTTCTGGGAACCCCTTGCACTCCTGCACTCGCCCAGTGTGCAGGAGGTTCCCTTCTGACTGGTTTGATGTGCTGAAGAGGTGYCAGCAAACACTCCATCCTGCTAACTTGGACAATTTCTACTACTAAACAGCTACCTTTGCTTCCACGGGATATCTGCCTAGCTGAACTTCATAGCCAACCTACCCGCTGGTTCCAAGGGTTTTGCTGAAGGGAAAAAAAAAAAAAAAAAAAAAANAAAAAAAAAAAAAAAAAAAAAAAAAAAGCCAGGAAAAGAGAAACACTGTTTCATATAGGCTGGTATGGCCACTAGTGGGGAAAGGAGCAACATGAGAGGAGAATGAGGCTTTCCAGGAGAAGAGAAGTTTAAAACAAAGGATATAAGAGCTTCTCTTCTCATTCCCTAGCTAGAAAAAGAGAAGATTAGCAAATAATTCCATCTGTTCTGCAAGACCAATGTATTCACATGAGCATCTAGCTGAAGGAATAGTAAAAAAATCGCCTTCATAACAGACCCCTCAGAAGTCTATTTTACTAAATCAGAAAGGTAGAAAAGGCAAGMAGAGAGTATACTCACCAAGGACAATGATGATCCATTTTCAAAATACATCTTGAAAAAACAGAAGTCCAATCATCAAAAAATACAAGTAATGCCAAGAATGTCAGAAACAGTTGTTTGCTGTATTTGAATTAGTCAAGCACAGATTAAGAATTACATGTACCATCAGATATCTAATCTATTTAGCGAAGACAACTATTTAATTCACATAATATAGTTTACCAACAACTGTGCAAAACACCTGTTTTGTCAAAGATTAGTGATATAAGAAAATCCCATYTACAACTTCAGCTTTAGGTTTTGTTCCTCAGCCTGAATAAAATTTTCAACTGTTGGCTATTCTCTGTTACTTCTCACTTCTATTACTGATGCAAATAAACATATTTTTAAACAACTGTAGGAGTTTTTACATAAATACATACATATGCACACACAGACATTTTAAAAGAAACTTACCTTATATGAAAAATCCAGAATATTTTTTGCASTTAATTAGTCTTCATTAGCAAAAGGTGCACAAGGCATCAGATGTAATTGATGCAAGTGAATTTTGAGAAGCACTTAGCAAACTTAAGGTATTTTGCAAAATAGCTCCTCTAATGAAATTCTGTGAATTTGATTCACATTTCATAGGACCGCAGAGGTCATCCGTTTTTTCTAGCCTACCCAGACATGAGACTGTGTAGTATACAATGGTAGCTGCATTGTATGAGARGAACAAGCAAGATCTTCCCATCTTAAATCAGTTCTTCCTTCAGTGCTTTGCTATTTTGCTGTGCAATACAGTAAGGCTTTTCTGCCTCACAATCATGCTGCAAGGTTTGATTCATTACTGTCTGAAGAGTATTTGGTGCAGCCTTAGAAGCTAAGAATAAATCAATGTTTGAGGAAACTCTTTTTTGAAGCTAAGGACTTAGCTCACTGAGGGGAAGAGTGGAGAAACGCAGAAGGCACCTCAGCTAATTGAGGAGACATCAAAGAGAAGAACAACTGAGAAAAGAGAGCAATTAGATTTCTGAGGAGTCTGGAGGTGACCTTCCTTTCATGCTACACAAGCAAAACCTGCATATTACTTCTTTAATGAGAAAGGAGGCTGCTTGATTGTTTGTTTCCTTTTTATAAAAGAAGTATAATCTTCAAATTATCCAATGAAAAATAGGATATTAAGTTTATTACCTCAGATAAGATGTAAGTGACATCATGATTAGATTGATCTTTAGGTAGTGATCTTTATTCAGATTCTAACGAAAAAAGCAAATTTTTGTTTAGCARCTATTTTTGGAAACATTCCTTAGGAAAGTTCATTATCAAAATTCATAATTTAACTTTTAAACAAAGAATGCATAAGGTTACCTAATCCATGTTAGAAGAATCAAGAAAATCATCAAATTACAATAAGCTATGGATTTCCTTAGAAATAAACAACCTTCCCCAAAAATCCAAGGATAAAAAATAGCAGCTTCTCTGTCTAGAAAAAAAATACATTTTAAAAAGCGTATATTGAGAATATTTTCTTACTTGTCGCATACAGAACAGTGATGGCAACGATCTGGTTTCACAAGTTGGCATCTGTCACAGTATCTGATTGCTAAAAAARGTTACAAGATCAGATATAAATATAGTTAAACATTCTGATTTCTGAAATCTGATCAAAAGTATATACTTAAAAACCCAACTCAGCAGAACTCCCAATAAAGTCTTTCAGCATAATCAGAAGAAATTGCAAGCACTGAAGCATTCTGTATGTATTGCCGTACAGGATCTACCAGCATGAACCCAAGGAGCTCAGATTTGGGAATCAAACTGATCAGGAATTTTCCCTCTAAACACTAGTGAGATCTACAAACCAACCAATCAACCAACCAACCAACAGATCTGTAAAACCCATTCTAGACAAGAAAACCATTAAAGACTACTCAACCACAAAAATAAGCCCCATTTAAATGATTATTCTGACAACTTTAATTTTTATATCAGGTTACTTTTTGGATTTGCTTAGCTAACAAACATTCACAAACTTCTCATTATGTTAAGACCAAAGGAAGAGCTTCTGCTCTTGCAGCTGAAGCACCAGTGAGTGCAAGAGTACCTGTTTATTTTGGTGTTCTAGTTACACACATCTGTATATCCGATACCTATGCACAGTGTATAATAATCCATATGCAAATAATGATTATTTTTTACTTATGAAAGAAGAATGGAAATCTGCACAATTCAAGGCTACTACTGCTTCTTCCAAGGTTTGTTAATATCACCAGCCATTTTTAAATTTTTGTTTGTTATCAATCCGGCTCAAAATCATACATTGTACACAGCAGTTTCCAATCATTTGCATAAAGTTACATAAACATCTGAGGCTGCGTTGGCTTAGTGTGYTTCCACCAGCACAGATATGCATGATTCTTTGATTACTGTATTATTTTCTGAACTATAACAAGCTGGAACTTGTTATAGCTGAACAAACTGAACTAAAACAACGCAACCATGTGAGAATTCCCACTTTCTTCAGCTGGCAAAGCAGCCACCTGCCTTCAATGGCCTCCTGATTTGGCAGTATTTACCTCCAGACATTGTCCGTGTGTAGATAGGCAGATCCTTGGCTGCTCTTCTCAGGACTTCTTGCTGGGATTCACCTCTAGGTTCCCTCTCTAGGGATTCCTTGTCTGAATAGGACAAGTGGAACTGGAAGCAAGTTTTAAAATGGAGGATATGTTAGTAAATTCCATGTTAAGTAAGGGTTTCTGGACACATAGGAGAAATATTCATTAAAGATGGGTTAGTGGCACATACATGGTATCCCAGCAAAAAAATGATGTTCCTAGCACTAATTCAGTTTATAGTGGTTTTTTTTTTGTCTAACAGCAGAAATAAGACCAAATTAAAATTCTTTCTGATGTAGTCCCCATTGTACTTAGAGACTCTTCAAGAAGAGGATCAAAAGCTACCACAATCAAATGTAATTATCAATCCCTTGACAGGTCAACTAATCTATTTTCCTAATTGTAAATATTAACTAGTAAATATAAGCCAACATATASCAATCTTTAAATGAAAGAAAATCTGCTACCAGTAGTAATAGTAGAAACAATAGCCAGATTTCTTTCCTAGTGCCTGGCACCTTCTCATTTATTCCTTGTCGCTGGAGAGTTGCTGCTCTCTTCAAGCCTGTGTTAGAGGTGCTTCTACTTCAGAGACTGACTGACAGAATGGAAGAGTTGGCTGTCCTGAATATGAGAGAATAAATATGTCTTAAYATCAAAGCCTGTGGCTGCCTCTGGTGCTGTCTAGAAGGCCAGTGGCTGGCATTGTTCTAGTAAGTGCTGAAAGGAAAAAGGTTAGTGAAATAGATACACGGTATGTACTAGGAAATCAAATTCTCCTGTGAAGTCCTCTGCAGCCCAGCAACAGTCAGCAGTGCAGCTGCAGCTTCTGGAAATGAGGAGACGCACAAGTCTTTGTTAGCTCCATAAAAGAAATAAGACACAAAATCACTTCTCAGAAGAAGCCTGTTTTGAGCAGGAGCAGGACTGTCCCCAGCTTCTCAAATAGCATTTRTGCCCATAAAAAGTGTTTAAGAACTAATTATTTTAACAGTATTAACTTCTTTTCCTAAATAAGTGTGACACATATAAAGCTAAGAAAGCAGGCAGAAGCACATAGTCAGGAGCCCATTTCCTCATCTTTAGAGAAAGCATCAACCAACATTCTTGAAAAGAGCTCACTGAGCTCACTATCTTCCAGGAGAAATAGAGGTTTGTTTGTTTGTTTGTTTGTTTGAATTTCTAAGGGATCCTTTATTTTTTCCCTAGCAAGTTTACACTCTTCTGGTTATTCTTTTCAAGAAGTGCCTCCTGCTTGGAGTACATAATGTCATCACTCCACCATTACGAAATTGGTCCCCAGAATAGTTATGAGTCTATGGAAGGTTTTGGTGTTTGGGAAACCACCTTGTGGATTGTGCAGAGTGGGTGCACACAGGAACAGAAGGGCAGCATCTAAAGCAAAGCCCCTCAAAGGCAAGAACACAGCCGGGCAACTCCTTTGCAACAGAGTCTTAACCACAGAAGTTTTCCTCTACCGCTGAGAGGCAACTCACAAGCTTTCAAGGGAAAGTCAGGAAAAGCCCTTACAAAGTATAGGGACACAATCCCCCCCGTTAGGAAAAAACACTATTGCTCGAGTTTGAAGTATTTCTTTGGACAATGATTTCTAACTGGAAGGGATAGCAAGAAAACATTGAACATCAGAAGAAAAATGTCAGATTTGTAGTATTTTAAATTCAAAGCCACAGCACCAGTAGTCTGACTRGTGCTTTTTATACGTGTAGAAATTTGAAATAAGTGTAAGAAGAGAAACACATAGCCAGTGTTTTTCCACCAGCTGCAGTATTCACTAGAATTCACACAAAAGTCTTATGACTTTCTGTTGTGTTTTTGGAAGACTGTTTGTTACGGTAGATATGTCAGTTTAGTTAAGTGGAGAATGTGCCCTTTTATATTTACAGATTCTATTCTGGAAATTGGAAGTCAGACAGTAATTTAACACTATAAAATACCTCAATTCATTTTAAAAATAAAGCTCTAGCAGACTAGCAAGAAGACATGGAACAACAAAAAATGTCATTTAGTGCCAGCAACACTGTGTAAATTGAAAAAACCACTGAAACATCACATATTGCTTTCTAATACCCAACTCCATTACTTTTAGGATTCTATTTGAAGTTCCCTGAAAATACTGTGACTCTAGAGTACCAACAAAACATCTAATGATCTGTCAAAACATTGACAATAGCGGTGTCTTATGAGTCTTTTATTGGGATCAGGTCAGTGATTCAATAATTTCCTAATTATTGCTACAGTCCCTTTAAGCATACATACACTTTGCTATGGAATTACTAAATGAAACAGGTTCTTAATTCTTTTTATTTATCTCCTCTCCCCACAAGCTGCAGTAAAGACTGCAGCATAAGTTTTAAGACATTACTTCAAATGACTTGGTTATTCTCACAACTAAACCTCTCATTAGTGTATGAAAGCAATTCCTTCACAGAACAGAGAGTGGAAATCACAAGTCATTTATTTTGTGTTGACATGGCAGGTACAGGAGGTGAAGCTGTTGAGACCATCTAAAATAAACATGGGCTTTGTAGCTATTTAGAACTGTCAAGCAGCCAACTCATGCTTCCTGTGCATGTTCCTCTGCCCAGGGAGGTTGTGGAGTCTCCTTCTCTGGAGGTCTTCCAAACCYGCCTGGATGCCRCCCTGTGCCACATGCTCTGGGTGTGCCTGTTTGAGCAGGAAGGTTGGACTAGATGATCTCTAGAGGTCCCTTCCAACCTTGAATATTCTGTGGATTCTGTGATTCCTTTTACCCTTACAGCTTAGGTGACGTGGTACTTTTAGTAAGGAAGCTACAGTTTCTGTACAAAGACAGGATGCCAGAGGCCAAAAGCTTATTTTGTTTGTAGCAAGATGCACAGAGAACAACTGCATAAAGATTATGACATTTTTTCTTTCCTCTTTTTTTTAATGATGTCAAAAAGAATGCAAAATGTTTTGAATACGGTTTCATAGCATGATATTGTCCCARAAAATTGGATTCTTCTTCTTTAACTCTTCTGAAATAGCTGGTCTTAGACTTTGGGTTTGCATTCAGCACTGACTCTTTCTAGGCAGCAGCTGTCTACCAGCTTCCTGCCTGCCTGGCCCCAGCAGCTTCCCAGRCTCAGCTTAGTTGCTATGCACTCACTCCCAAACTCCCCCAAGTTCCTTTATGTCAAACCAAATGCAGCAGAATCTGCAATTCAGAGAACAACTGACAAATGCTGGCAGGTACCTTGGAACATGTGTCTTAAACAGGTGGAAATAGATTTTTCCCCACATAAGCATATTGTATTTCCATGCAAATATTTAAAGTCCTAGTTCAAATAACTGGCATTTTTCAACTACAGACTTTTATTTTCCTTGATCATGTGTCATCTCTTTTTTAATCTATTCAAGATTTTTATTTTAGTAAAGGTTTTTTTTTTTCTTGTCAATTATTCTGTTTGCGATCTGACTTATTCCTAACCAGAAGCTGTAACTATCAGGTRTATTTTTTACATAGTACAAAGCTCATATATAAGCTCATAGTCTAAATTATTCAAATATTACAAAATCAAACATTTGACCAGGCTGGTTCAGAAATAAAAGTTAAATTTATCTTACTTCTTTTGAAGGATTCATTGGTAGCGTAAAAATTGTTTTCCAATATGACCAGACGAACAGCATGAAAAATATGTGGTAAGCAACCAGGCACACAACTAAAATCAAAGAGGAACAGAATTAATACAAACAGACCAGCAATACTATACTACTTACAAACAGATACTGTACATATCACGGATAGTTACTCTAACAAATGTAAATACAGAGGCTTTGCAAAAGCTTTGCAACGAACAGATTGTACTGCAACTTTACATAAAACAAATATAACTTACTATACTGGGAAAGTCATAATGTAGGCTAAATATTACAAAAGTTTGAAGGGAAGTGTTGACAGTATATTAGGATACCATAACTAATAAGCAAGCATCTCCCTTTATCCATTTGTTAATTCCTATTTAAATGACTTTTCTCTGCCTTTCATTTTATAAATCTTTTATGGAAAAAAAAAAATCAAAAGCCAAATAAAAAAAGAGGAAATATAGCTACCTAAGCGATGATTATAGAAGAGTCCTTGAGTACATATGGATATGTGATCTGTATATTAACTATAATCACTTTATTTTGCTGGAYTTTTTTTGAATAGAGAATGGTTTTAAAAGATTGCAAGTTATTTAAACTTAAACATACACTACTTTTTATTCTTCAGAGTCAATATTACATTTCTAAAGAGATGCCAGTCATCATGCATCTTGCTGAGACATTTTACTAGCACACCAAATGTAGCATTAACTTGATCAAAGAGCCTGCTGTGGATTCATACGTGTTTCTGTTCAAAGGCTCTTGCTGTACAGATTGGTTATTCTGTATTTCCATTACTGCAGAAAATAATGTCGGATACCATTCACCACAGTAAAGATAGCATCCAAAACCTGTGTTGCTTGATTAACAAACTGGAAAAATCTTGTTGGTTTAAATAACAAACAGCAGTAAACTCCAAATCAACCACAGATCAACAATCATACCCCAGATGATGTTAAATCACTATCTTACTGTTACACAGGCATCTCAAAAATAGTCCACATCTTTATCAGAACATTCTATTGACCRACAAAAGCTTATCTACACAAACAAAACCAGTATTTTCCTAAACGACTGTATATTTGTGGCACATAAATGTGGGCAAGGTAAGGCAATTTACACAAATTCTATGCAATATGCATGTACTAATCTGCAAACATATGTTGCTGTGGTGAGAAAAATGGTTATCGGGACTGGGAAGGGAGTACCTTTTTTCTACATTAAAACAAATACTGCTGGAGGAAAACAACATTTTGGCCCAGATATCCTTAATGGGAACCCATGCTATCCCTCTGAAGTGCGCGCAGGGCATCTCTCTCCCCTGTGKGTTCCTGCAGCCGGCTTCTCCAAGGAGGCCAAGGAAGGCCCAACCTTCCCGAGCACCGGCTCTTCAGCCTCCGGAGCCCGCGGCCTGCGGGAGCCCCGCGCTCGCCTGAGACAGGAGCAGAGCAGCATTTCTGCCATGGCTCCCTGGGCAGAAGTGCTAAGCTCCTTTGTGTATGAGCATGATAGAGGGG
>NW_020454427.1:4811736-4825939 GCF_003342845.1 Nothoprocta perdicaria | reverse complement strand
GGCTGAACAATCCATTCCTGGGCTGTGTCCCCACTCTTATTTGCTTGAATCAAAGATGTTTCTGAAAGAAGCCTTGAGTCTATTGACTCAAAACGAGGAGTTACAGCCACCTTCTACCCTGCTGCACAAACTGTCCAGAGAAAGTCCAGGGACTGACTGGGGGGAGCCCAGTGTAAAAATTCTATTAGTTCATTTTTTAAGAAAGAGGGCATGCTTTGAATGCAGTAGAAATATCTTAGTAAAAAAAAAAAAAAAAAAAAAATCAATCTTTAAAACATGCTCCTTTCATTTAAAGGCTTGGGAAAAATGGAGGTTATTCTGATGTTCTTATTTTACCAGCTAGCTATTCCCAAAGGATTTCATTTCCCTCTTCAAAGATGTTTTAGTACTGGAAAATGTTTCCAGACCTGTTTAATGCATAGATTATCTGCAGCAGAGGATTTTCTTTTTTTTTTTTCCCTCCCCTGTGGAGAAATTAGAAATCTGTTCCTTTTGCACAAATCACATTGGAAAATTATTAGAAGACAAGAAGAACCAAGACAGCAAAAAATGAGAAAATGCAACTGTACGTTTTATTTTTCTGAAGRGCTCTTGGTTCAGTCAGCTCATGGGATGGAGAATAAATTGCTTAAGAAGCAACTTTGGTATTCCTCAATGGAATTTGAAAAGCTTAGTCCAAGAAGCTAATTCAAAAGGCATTTTTCTGCACTTTCCAACTCTAGTTTTTTAATCACACAGATTTATTCCCTTTCCCAGTTTTGGGTCGTCTAGGTCATTCATGACTTGCCCTTGTCTTTTCTCTTACATTCGCAGCTCTACGTCTGCTGAGAAGACAAGTTCTTCCAGTTATGGGACTGGGTGGACATACAAAAAACATTCACAATTGGCCACAGGAGTTCTGGGAAGGCTTAAAAAATGAGCTAATTTACACTTTGTGTGTGTGTGTGTGTGTGTGTGTGTGTGTGTGTGTGTGTGTGTGTTTTAATAAAGTGCATACTCCTTGCATGGAGGAAATCCACTAAATGCACTCAGCAGGTTTCAGACCCACACCTGCAGCATCACTAGCGTTGCCTGGAAAGTTACCGTAACTTGTAATAGGAGGGAGGACACATTTCTCCAGCTTTCATCTCTGAAAATTCTCAGTGCAGATGGGTGGCCAAGGCAGATTTCTCAAGAGAAGTTTGCTAAGGCTTTGAGTGACTAAAACTAAGGAAGGCTAAGGCTCCTCAGCACCTTTTTTTTTTTTTTTTTTTGTTAATTATAATATGTGCTTTGTGAGCAATGGCTAACAGCACCTCAGTCTTTATTTTGTTCCAAGTTGCTGCTGAAAACTGGAATTATTTCAAAATTTGCAGGTGCTGAAGTTTGCAGATATGATGATGCACTCATAGGGGAGAAATCATTGGACTGAACAAAACTGTTTTCCAAGCAAGCATTTCTTAATTGGCAAATGCTTCTTCTCAGTGATGAAATCTCAAATGACTTAACAAAAACTGCTGAAATTACACAAATTTAAGCAGTATCCACTTGGCTTCCTAGCTCTCTTTCATCTAAAAGTCCCACAGTYCCACATTTTACATGCACAACTTATAGTATATTACTAAAAGAGAACCTGGGAAAGCATCTCAGAAAGTCACAGCCTCCAGGTAGCAGCTCTAGTAACAGCAGATCAGACAGTTCCGTTTCCTTCTGAAAAGGTTATGGATCTGAAGGAGCCTGTGACACTGTTTAAAATGGAACTGGAGAAATGAAGAAATGACCTCCAATTTCAGGATGTGGTCCCTTCCCATTCTAAAAACACACACACCTTGTTCATTTTTAAAGATCTTCCTTTTAGAAGAGCTCTCAGTGTGGTGAATAGGAAGGTCTAATATAGGATATTTATAGTTGACAACTCAAAGCCCATAAGAAGAGTGAAGAGTTCTCATCTTTCTGATCTGTGTTTGGCATGGCTAAAATCATTTTCAAGAACAAACAGGATTATAAAAAGAGCAGAGTAACATCATATATAGCCTGATATATGAGTCACACTTACAAACCTCTAATAATAATCTTACCTTTTTCTCCAATATTTGTCATTGTTACTGAAAAATGAGAAAGAGAAAAAGAATAAAAATGTTTAAATAGCAAACAAAACAATCATTTTAAGCTTTTGTTTTTCAACCTAAGAATGGTGAGAAAAGTTTAAGACAATTTTCTTTACGGGGTAGTTGTGTAAATTCATCATGAAAATAGATAAATCATCGAAAACAACACCAAGTGTCTATGAAGTTTTCCCAGGCTCCTATTCCCAGGCTTAGTTCTGTAGCACCTCCTTATCCTTATGTGAAGCTCAAATTCATTGTGAAGTCGAAGTTCAAGCTTAACACCAGTAAAGCCACCTCCAAAGAACATATTCTTTCTTTATTGTCATTGTAATGCTTGAAGCTTTATAGTTTCCATATGTTGCATTATTGGATATGTCACATTCCAGAACTACTTTTGCCAGTAGTACTCAGCATTATTTTAGATCCTAAAAGCATGACAATCAGAGTAGATAAAAGTGGTATTTTCTTTAAGAAATTAGCTACTGATTCCAGGATTGTGAAATAGTAAGAGAGGGGGAAAAGTTAGAATACATCAGCAATGCAATACATGAGTATCTTGTATCAGTCTCTGTCTCTATAGAATTTTTTTTCTTACATTTATATTTCACTCCCAGTTATATTACTTTAAAAAAAAAAAAAACCAAACAAAAAAAAACCTTCAAGAAAGATCAAAACCTCCAAAGACATTAAAATACCCTAAATACTCTCTTCCATCCAAACCACTCAAGCACACATTTATCCATCCCAATTCAGGATGATGGATCACACAATAATACACTGGCACCTACAATTTCCAAGAAGAAGATACCAGCTCAGACCTCTCAGGAGCTCTTGCTTTCCCAGCAGAAGCAGCTGCACAACCTGTGGGCAGGAGGCAATTCCTATGGAGAGGCCAGGCAGCTGTGCCACTCCTGGCCTGGTTTGTCAAACTTCCCCCGCTTAGGCTTGTTGATGGAGCAAGAGCCACAATTTCAGCATATCTTGCACAGTACAGGAGTTATCATGTAAGCAGTTCTGCCTCATGCTTTACCGATGACTGGGGAGAAATGAGGTGCCATCCTCAAACCTTCCAGTTTTGAAGGGAAAGCAATGTTGGGGGGGACCAGTGAGCAGAGTGAGCAGAGCACATGAGCAGAGCTGCCTTCCAGAGGGACCTGGGCAGGCTGGGGCCGCCTGGACACTTATGACATTCCATGAGGAGAAGGGCAGCATCCTGCTCCTGGACAGGAACAGCAACCCCAAGCACAGGGACGGCAGCACCTCTGCAGAAAGGGCCCGGGGCTGCTGRGGACCAGCTGAGCATGAGACCACTGTGTGCCCTGGGCATGGGAGGACAACAAGCTCCTGGCTGTACRGCTGGACCACGGAAGGGGTTACTCCTCTCTGTGCAGGGCTTGTTGGACCATGTCCTGAACACCACAACCAGTCTCGAGACTGATTAACTGCGGCAAATCTCACAGCAAGCTGCCAAGGTTGGAGCCATCGGCCTGCGAGTRGAGGCTGCAGGATCAGCCAGCCAGGTTCAGCCTGGAGAAGAAGTGGCTGTGGAGAGCACACCTATGGAGCAGCACCTGGAGAGGGGCACCAAGGAGGTGGAGCCAGGCTCTCCACAGTGGTGCATGGCAGAAGGACAGGAGACAATGACATAAGCTGAAACAAGGGGCATTCAGACTGGATATAAGGAAAAGCTTTTTCCCCATGAGGACAGCTTAGCTGTGGACCAGGTAGCCCAAAGAGGTCATGTAGTTTCCATCCTTGGAGGCTTCCAAGACCCGACTAGACAAAAACCTGAGCATTGCACTCTGATCTTGCAGCTGGCCCAGAAGAGGAAGAGGACTGGTAGGTGATCCAAGGCCAATTCCAACAGGAATTATTCCATGCTTCTATAACCACAACTAAATAGGTGTACTAAAATGGATAGTTGGCTACAATTTGACCAAAATGAGCACTTATCTTACCTGAGGGAAAACAGTGAATTACCATGGTTAGGAAGATCTTAACAAAAGTCTGAAGAACACCAGAGGATTTGCATTAGCAGTTACAGAATCACAGAACTGAACAAACCTCAACGGTTCTTTATTCTCCCTTCAAGTTTCTACTTTAGCTAACTGACAGCTAGATCAGGCTACTGCTACACAAAAGTTGAGGGAAGAAACCTGCAGAGCAGAGATGCTGCAATATGAACATGCAAGAACTTGGTAAAGTTGTGAATAAACAACTGTCCTCTGGAGCAAAAAAGATAAAGAAAACTTCGGAGATGATGTGCAATTCAGAAACGCYGGAGCTGACAGACTAGGACACAACAGGCACTTTACAAACTCCGATTTTCTCACCCTGCAAGGCATGGCCAGCAAGGTGTGCAGGATCCAGGATCCCCACCATGCCTTCTCGCACCAAGCTCACATGTCTTCTTTCAGTCACTACTCTCTGCTAACCACACAGCCCCAGGCAGAGGCTGCCTGCATGCAGTGCATGTCACTAACTTCAAACCAAGACCCGCTTGTTATTTTATGTCTAGTTAGCATCAGTTTGCACTCTTGGGGAAACTCCCATAGTCTTTCCCAGAACTGAGGASCAGGAGAAAAGGAGCACACCTGTGTCTTGCACAGAGCAAGTTTGCAGTTCGGTTCCTGGGGCCAGGATGGGTGTAGAACAGAGATTTTCACCATTTTTCACCACCTTACACAGTGGTTTGTGGCAGTCCCTCTTCCTCACAAGAGAAGAGCAGGGAACAACAAGGCTGTAAGGGAACCACTGGTCATCATTCCTTTTAATTACTACAGTTTATCCAAGATTAATGCGCTTAAGTTGAGATTTATCTTCTGATGGCTGAATCTACATCAGACAAGAGCATTTTCTATCCCCTTCATTCTCCTCCCTAAAATAAAGCAGCTGGTGGGAATCAGATCCAAGTATTAATTAGGACAGATGAGAATTTCAATGCTGATGGCCTACGTGACCAATAAAACTGGCCAAAATAAATGTTTTGTGTTAACTGGAAGATGTTTAACAAGTTTCCTCCACTCACTACCCTCAAATAAGAAACAAGATAAATGTAAATTCAATAATTTCTAACTTATGAGAAGACTGAACTTTTTAATGTAGTCAAAAGTAGACAAAATCTTTGTTCACCCTTCAGATATAATACACATTTCAGAACGTGGCTCTGTACARCAGCCAAGCTTTTCAGTTTTTGCAATCTAGATTAGAAGCCAAGTATTTCAGAAAGTCAGAAGCTGTTGACCATGAAGGCTAAAACATAAATGCCTCAAAATGTTCAGCTAAGTCCTGTAGGCTGAGAAACAGTTTTAGCTTTTTTTTTTCGGACACCTCTGGATATTTTATCCTCTTTGGCCATCTGCTAAGAACCAGTTACTTTACGCTCTCCTATGCTGTAGGAGTAAGACACTGAAATCTGCAGGCAGAACCCAGATCCTCAATCTTTCTATTTTCTTTTTCCAGACTGTGATTGATGTTTATAGGGACACTGCACTGCTTAACAAACATCTCCTCAAACTGTGACAGAGAGGGACACTCAAAACACCCAGGAACTTGCAGCTTTGTAAGACACGAAGGATCTCTCCTTACGCTCATGTCTTTTGAAAGCACCTTTGACAGAGGCTCCCTGCAAGATGTATAATATGTGGGACAGTAGCTGAGGGGCATCYGCAGCAGCACAGAACTGGAGAGGAGACACAGTTAACTCCCCACCCACATGAACACAGATTATATAGAGACCAATACAAAGATAACCCTTGAAATTCAAAGCATCAAACCCCAAACGAACTTTCTCTATTTGTAAAATGACTGTGATACAGGGACTTCTGAGGGTAAATACAAGATGCTCATACTTACACAGCTTAAGCTCATGGGAAATCATTTTGTAAGAGGAAAAAATAAAACAATACTAAACCGATTCATTAATTTTGGATTTGATTGAAAACAAATTTKTTAGTTTTTCACCTTCTGAATAGCACAGCTAGATTTATTAAAAGTCAATTCTATAACTTTCAGGATATACAGACAACTGKCGTTCTTCAATGGTATTTTATTATATAGTTTTCTGTGGACATTTTACACACATCTTTCCAGTGGTTTTCTGCTCTCTCTTCCTAGGGATTACAATACTGCTGGCAACACACAAAAAAGTGGGTCAGACTGTTCATTCTGTCATTAACAAACATCAGCTTAAATGCTGCAAATTTGCCTACTGGAAGTCAATCTGCATACAAGTAACGAGTGCAAAAAGTACTTAAATACCAACAACTAAAAATAACCACCTAGGACACACCTATCCCAACCATTAAGGGAGTTTTACAGTTTTGGAGGAAAAAAAGCACATAATTATTTGAAGTAGAATCATGATAGCTTCTGTATTTCCAGGAACAGGGATAACTGCAAAGCCATGGACGCCACTTTCAAGTATTCCTTARGAAGTGTCCACTCCATTCGTCTCCTCAAGCACTGCAGGGCCAATTTCACCAAGAGTTACCCTTCCAAGGCCAAGCCCTACTTCCCTGTCAGGATTTGGGGCTTAGCCCCAGCAGCCTACGGCAGCACTTGGGGCTCTCTTTCAGCATTAGGTATGTCGCCTTGCAGGGCAAAGGACAGAAGATATACACGGAGTCACTCCAGGTCACTCTGCACAGGCTCAGACTCCCAGCTCCGTTCGAGCTGCCGCAGGACTTATCATGCCTGGATCTGTGACCCGCTTTCTCTGGGAACCCTTCTCCTCAGTTTGCCCCAGAAAGTTCAGCAGGAATCCATCTGCAGCACCAGAGACAGCGCGAAACACATCGCRAACACAAACCCTGGCAGAACTTGAAGGATGCAATTCCTGTTAAAATTCTGCATCAGCTAAATATTACATCTTACCTGATTGTGTTCGCCATTCAAGATCTTTGAGTTGGGGGGTTGGAAGAAATGCTTGGCTACAACAAGCGAACAAAAAAACACTGCAGGAAGCACTGATCATTTAAAGCTCTGATAGACATAAGGATACAAAATCTTGTTTTGATAACTTAATGTATATATTTAAATATATTTTTAAATATTTAAAATCAGGACACAGGGGAACAATGCTTTTTCTTCTTCTCTGAATCTTTGCAGCCACATTTATAAATAGCCGTTGCTCTCAAATGTCTATATGATTTAACATTCTTATCTGATCTACAAAACTAAGCACTTATTTTATTTTGATGGTGTACCTGGGCTGTAAAACACTGATATGCAAGTGCAGTTTAACTCATCTCTCAGTACACACAGAAGTGCTTTACTCTTATGACAAGAGTTCTACTCTTTCCTATAATAATTTAGGGGGGAAAAAAACAATGTTAGTTATAAACTACCTTTTTCCTGGACCAGGTAATGTCTGTATTGATTTAGAAGGAAAAGGTGAAGACCAAGCCACTAATACTTCATTTAAGAACAATAGTAACAGAACTGTTTCTGGCAGGTTTAAGGTCAGCATAAGTAATCATTAATAAACCATTCATTTTAAGGCTGCTTAACAGAATCCATAACCGTGCGGGTAAATTCTGCTTAATCCCTAGCACCGTGTACCAAAAACTACAGCAACGTTCAGCTGTCCAACACAGCCTGCTATTTGATATTCCTTTAGGCTATTGTTATAAAAAACATTGGTTTTGAATTGAATACAGCCAAACACTGATCTCTTACACTTACAGACTTCCTATTCACCCTCCAAGTAATAGAGGTTACTCCTAGAGAAGTTGTATTTTCAGATCATTTTGGAAACAGGAAAAGTGCATGCTGGCGAATAGACCTTTGTTATCTATTATGCATCCAACAGTGTTAAATCTTTAACTGAAACACCCCTTATCTACCTTCATCATGAACCCCATGCTTTCCACTTACAGCCATGGTTTAAACTCCAAGGCACAAAACAGGCAGGTAGCTCGAGCTGCTGCACAGCAAGAAAAACAACCCTCCTTAAAACAGAGGGTAATTCAATTTTACAAGTGGAGGAGAGAAACTTGTCAGGAGGAGGGGGAACATCCTCTTCTGAAGGAGGAACTAACCAAGGGAAGTTATCCCTTTGAAATTCTGAGAAAGAAATTGGGAAAGGAAGAGGAATCTTGCTGGTTAAACTTCAAAATGCTGATTTTACTTCAGCTGGGAGTTTTGAAGCTTTTTTAAAAGTAGACAGGGATTTCAAAAGACAAACTGTGGGGTTTGCAAAAACCTGGTATAAAAGATACGAAAGCCTTCGTTATTTTAGTAGCCGCTGTCAAAATACCTGTCAACTGCCCTTGTGTTAACAATGTCCCATCAGGGAAGCTGTGGGCAGTTAGGAGACAGGACAAGCAAATACCCTAAACCTTTGATCCATCTGCAGAACACAGTGGCCGGAGAGCTCAAATCCAAGGGACAAAACGTCCTATCCCTTTTTAAAAGGCGTCGGGCTCTTCGCTTCCCTCTCTGTGTTCCTGCTGCTCCCACTGCAGGGCATTTATTCAGTCCCCAGGCTGAGATGAAGCAAGCAGCGTCTCCGCTGTAATTCCCATTCCACTGATGCGTTTCCTCGTGCACAGAAGTAATGGATGAAGAGGAAGAGGGAAGTGTTTCATTTGCAAATGATGTTCCTTCTCCAAGTACCCTACGTGAAAATTTCATCAGCTTCCRCCAAGGAAATTCAGCATATAGCCTGGATATAGCCTATATTCCTTCTTCCTAAAAGGGCATCTTTCTTCATGGAATTTTGGAATATTTGCAAACACAGGACAGAAGCAAAGAAAGATGAAATCTGTTTAAAATTTTCCCTAGCTTTATGCATCTACAGATGTAGCTACTGCACRTACAACTGGCAAGAGTCACAAGAGTATGAGATTTTACTACCTACCTCCATCTATCATGAATATTTTTATTTGAACACTGTTTGCATTGCCTTTATCTCCAGGTGTGAGCGTGCAAGATCATGCYGAAGCCTCTAAAATTTTACCCAGAAGAATAAATCTTGTTTTCAAATGCTACCCATCCCTTAGAGCTGCATAGGAATTTAACAAGAGCCACGGCACCCCGTGCAAATCTCCTCTGATTTAATTACTGGCTACAAATTAATCAGAGGTAAAACCAGACTATGCTTRAGAAATCCTGGATTAAAATCTACCCACTGCAACACACTGCCTTCTCTAGCACGTAGACAGGATTGGTTTTAACTATTGAAAAGCTATAAATATTTAATAATTCCAAAAGCAAGTAGTAGCTACAAGGCACAGTGATTTCTCATGTCCTCAGTCACAAATACACACTGCTAAATATACTTCCACCAGCCCAAATACATACTCTTATGCAGGGCACTTGTTTATAGCTCCCTGGTTTATCGTGTTGATCTTTAATTCTGCCTGTCCCAAAAGCTCAGATATTATATTTATAACTTCAAAAACACAATCATCTCTAACACACGTGTGTGTTAGAAATACATGTTCACTCTACTACTCTCTCCTCTGGGGATGACATGGGCGCAAAGGACTGACGGATAGGAACTGGCCACTACATTGGAAAATAAGTTTCCAAATCAGGATGGATCTGAGGACTCAAGACAGACTCAACAGAAGAAARCAAACAACCAACCCTCCAAGTACTTCTGAAAGGAGCCCTCTCAGAGGCATGACAAGGTGCTGGTCATAGCAGCAGACCCATCCCTGAGGACCAGGAGGCTCCTGTGGTCTAAAGCAATGGAAGATAATTCCCAGGTAACCCGGCAAGCAGGTTTTCCAGCAGAAAGGGTGTCTCACTATGGGGAATGGGACTGGGATATCCCTGTTACACCTGCTGTGTAAACCCTCCCTGTTACTCTTTCCCTTTCAGCATAGATACTAAGTAGCCAGTGGAAGCTGAAAATAATCATCTTTTAGCTAATGCACAGTTCAGATATATAAAGAAAATTAAGTTTGTGTATAGTTTTTCATTGAAGACATTTTCCCACAAAGCCTTTAATTATTTTGCTGAAATAATTCAGACTTTTTTTTTTTTTTTTCCTGGAAATCCATCATTTCCCCCATCTTCCTCCCAAAAGGAGAAAAGTTTTCAGAGTCCTCTGAATAACTCTGCTTCCAGAGAGAGGGCACGATGACAGCTTTGCACTGCTGATTTCTTGCCACTTTCAGGGAAGGAAACACTGCGAGGTGCCACAGAAGAAGTTCTGTGCCAGAGACGCCAGAAAAAGGAAAGTTCTGTTTCTACTTACGTGCACAGCTGATCTAGAAACAGGCCTTGCCACCTTTTCCAGGAAAAAGCTATGCACTACAGTCTAAAAACAAGTTCACACTACAACACATGTTGCCTTTCACACGCACTAGTGTCTGGCCTAGCCCTTCAGTCACTTACATTCTGTCCGCAAAGTGACATCCAAAGACATAGAAATCCTTTTTTAATAGCTTCATTTTTTTTTTAAGTTAACACTGATCATGTCTTGAAATGGTGCAGTTCTGTATTACAGATTCTTGGAAAATGAGCAGCTTTTCAGTTTAACATGCTCCCAAGTTTGCTTTGTTACTTGAAAACCAAAGCAGCAGCTTCACTGCCTTGCAAATCATTCTGAGAACATCCCCTTGTTGCACGTTGCACAGACACAGCCAGGAAGATGCAAGARATTTATCTTTTGCTCTTAAGTTTTCAGTCCTACAAAACTGTGTTTTTTAATTGGTTTCTAGCAAACTGCCTTCAATAAAAGGAATATAGCATGAAGGTACAATTCTAAAAATATGATATGCTGAGAGTCCTTTGGGTTTCCTTTGGGTCTGATGACAGCTGGAAGATATTTTAAAAATTAAACTGTTATGGTCACATATCCCAAAAATGGTCTGCAGAARAGAGTTCTCCTTGTTATCTATTCAGATTCACCTAAAATTAATAACTGACTTTAGCCGTAAATACTATCAAGAAAAAAATATACTAGAACAGTATCAGCTATCCTGATCTGCTTTCCTGCAACAGAAAACAGCCAACAGAGATTAAACAAGTATAACTGAAAAAGGCTGTTCACACTCACCATATAACAAAATAAACATTTAAATATCAAACAAGAGTTATCAAGCTAYTTATGAAAGATGCTTATGTAAAATAAATACACTAATTGTAAAAATGTAAGGCATAAACAAGCCTCTGGATTCCCTAGACTTTATCATCCTTTTGCCCAACCTTTGAAACAACCATTTTGTAGGAGAAGGGGAAAAAAAAATCATTCTGAAACACTCACRTTTTTATGAACATATTCAAATATTTAAGAGAAAGAATATTTGAAGGTCCATTAAGTTTAAAGAGAGGAAGCTATTTTGGGTGAAAGACAAGAACTACTGGCAAACATGGGTCTTGTGAGCTTAAAATACCAGAAAAATCTGGAGAATGGAAGTGTAATAGAGCAAAGTAATTTTTAAAACTGATCTGTTTACACATTGAATTGCACTGTGCAATAACCAGTAGGAGACAGGTAGCCAGTTCCTAGTGTTCAGCACCTTTCTCCTTTTTCTTAAATGTAAAGCAGGACGATCACTTAATTAAAYTCACTAATAAAAGAGACAGAAATGTGAACATGCTGCATACATGTAGCATGTTAAAAGCTGAGGTTTCCTTTTTTTTTTTTTTCTAAGAGCTAAATCATTTTTTGCACTTGCAAAATGTTACTCCATACTATGGCTATTCAATTTTAGAGATTAAAGACTTCAACTCAGCTAAAAATGATTTTTTTTTTTAATTTAACCTCTTTCCTACAGCCCTCAGTCAAAATTTTAAAAACACGTGAAATTCTACGTTCTGAAACTCGCATTACCAAAAGCTCAAAGCAATTCCCTTGGTTATCAGCCTGCAAGGGTACTTGCCAAGCCCCACTAAACCACAGTTACCTGTAYGTTACTGTCAGCATCAAGGCCGGGCTTAACAAACGTGTGCTCTTTAGCAGTAGCTGCTGCAGGAATTGAAGATGAACGGAAGGGACAGGCTACCTTCAAAGCCTGGAAATGCCTCCAGGCTGCTCCTGCTGCTGGCTTTTGTGCTCCGCGTTGTTAGCTACTCCTTCTGTTGTTTACACTAAACACTCATTAGCAAGAGGAGGCATAAGCTTGTTTTATCTTAATGTGCCAAAAATGAGGGAAAACATCCAGATAGAGTTAAGGGCTATAATTAGCTTAAATTGAGAAGGACTGCTATGCCAAATTCCAAAACTAGTGAGCMAGGCAGAATGGGAATAGAGAAGAGGAAAGGCATTTATCCATAGGGAAAATATTAATAATAAATCAATGCAAGTGTGGGGTTTTTTTTCATTTGTTTGTTCATTTTTGAGAATTCTGAGATTCCTTTTGCCTCCCCTCCTAAAGGCCTTTTCCTTAAAGCAGTTCTCAAACTATTACAGTAAAATAAATAGCCTGAAGGAAGTTTTAAGCATCCTATTGCCCTAAGTGGGCTTAGGAAATGCTTTCAGGCATTAGCATACTGAAACACATTTTTTTTCTGGCGTTATACAGAATTATGCAGGARGAAAATAAATAAACAAGAATAGAAGCCCTAGCACTTCAGCATTAGTTAGTTAGATCACGAACGGCAGCACCAGGACCAASTGAGCTCCTGGAGGAGACACTGAAGGGAACTTGTGCTTCAGGAGAGCTGTTGGTGCCAGGGCCTGCTCAGCCCTTAAGATGCCCTTTCCCGGCTCCGCCGGCTCCAGCTGCCCGGCCAGCTCCGTTCCTTGTGCCAGAGAGAGCAGCCGGGAGCTGCACAGGTCCCACCTCTGGACCAAGAGCAGCTGCAGCAGGACAAGCCGAAGCTCAGCCTGGCCACGAGGGCTCCGCGCGGGGCCGTGGAGGGGAAATCTCTACAGAGTTCGTCCARGAGTCACCTGTTGCCAGTAAAGACTTTTCCCAAGCACTTCAACAAATGTGAATGTCATCAGTAGAAAACAAACAAACAAAAACGTCTTTGCAGACTCTATATCATCTTTGGATTGGGACCTCAATCCAAAACAGAGGAGCTAGACCAGGGAATCATTTTTTCCTAAAAGTCTCAACTGTTAAGCCAAGTATCTGTAAGTAAAGAATTTCCCAAYTATATTCTTCCATAAAAAATACAAAATTAGCTATATGGCCATTGAGATTTTAAACCAGAAGAGTCACATTCTGGCAAAGTTATATGCACCTACATATATATATACACACAGACACACACACACATACTGAGCTTGACAAGGTTTTATCCTCCCTCTCCCTCATTCTCTGAGCAGCAGCTAAGTAACTTGAGACTCAAGGGACACTACAGACCCACACACAGTAGAAGGTGAATGGAGAGCCAATGGATAACATCTATATTCCTCCGGGCACATTACTGTGATGCTGCTGATAAAACATTTGTATGCTAGTGCGTTAGTGCCTACAGATTAGTGACTAGGTTGTTTTCTACAGGGTATATATTACTTCAGTGGAAGCAGGGATGAACTCAGGAAAGCTCAGCTAGGGAGTCCTTGAATAAACCATTCAGTCCTGACTACTGAAATTCACCCAAATATTCAGATTATTCCAGAAGGGGCAGGATGCCTTTGATTCCTTGCCTAACGTTGACGAAGTGTCGGTGCACGGCGGCGATGACACCTGAGCGAGTCGCACGCTGCCAGGCACGAACACAGACCAGGAACTTGTGTTCCGATGCCCACAGACGGGCGTACGGGGGACACCGCCCCGGGAGGTCTCTCCACTTGTCCCAGCTCCAGGCTCTCCCGCGTTCCCCATGCCCACCGTGGGGCTGGCGCTCTGCTCTGCGGGCAGCACCGCGGGCTCGGGGGGAAGCTCCCAGCCACAAGAGGCAGAAAGCCCGGTGTAAAGGGGAAGGRGAAATCGCGCACGATGAGACGGCAAAAGCGAAGGGCGGCGCGGAGGCTCCGCGGGACCGCAGCCCCCGCGGAGGCCGCCAGGAGCCCGCGCCTTGCGGGGAGCCGGCGCGGGGAGCCCCGCGGCAGCGGCGCCCGCTGCTCCTCCCGCTCGAGCCGGGAGCAACTTCCCGCCTCCCGCCCGCGCCCGCAAAGCGCCGCGCGCGGAGCCGCCGCCGCGAGTCCTCCCAGCCCGGGCGGACAAACGGCCGCAACGGCCGCCGCCCCCCGCCCTGCCCTGCCC
>NW_020454427.1:4766450-4811388 GCF_003342845.1 Nothoprocta perdicaria | reverse complement strand
GCCGCCCGCCGTCACACCTACTTGCCACAAATCCCTGTCATCTACCCCTTTTTACCCCAAATTGTGCTCTGGGTTGCGTATCTGTGCGCCCCTCGGTGGTGCCGCGCGCAGGCTGGCCCCGCTCGGTGCCAAGGCGGCGRCAGCCTGGCGCCTGTCCCCACGAGAAGCTCAAAACCCATATTTTTCTGCTCACAGCTTGGTGCCAAAAACCGTGTCCAAAGTTTTTTTTCCTGGCATTATCGAACCCCCTCCAAGCGTACTTTAAAGTGCATGGGTAAAAGTGTCCCCTGGTTGGCAAATACCAGCGCAGAGATTTAAAATGTTCTCAGACACGGGGGAAAAAGGCGTGTGAATTGTCTCATGCCCCCTCTGCACTCTCTGCATGTGCTCAGGGCTGCCGTGGGCAGGAGACGGCCCTTGAAACAGCAGAGAAGCAGTAAAAGGCAACAAAACCGTGGAGAGCTGCTCTGCCAGGGGCRCTGGGCGAGAGGCTGAGTTGTTAGCATGGTTAAGAAGAGAGAAAGAAGCGAAACGTACGGCTGCAGTATTTTTATATAAGGCAAAACTGTGTTTTATTTCATTACCTCATTATTCTGGAGTAGGCTGAGGGATTCCAGTTAGCTGGAGTGAACTAAATGAATGAGCAACACATTATCTATTGAGGGGAATGTGTAAAATGATTAAATAACCCATGGTGGTAAATTATCTATTCAGGGAAGAGATTGGCTGAGAATGGCTCAGTGAAGCCATTTACTCAATATAGAAATACTCTAAGAGAAAAATGAACCAAATCATGCCTTAGAAAGACTGGAATATAATTATTCACTTAAGAAAAGATACTGCATAATGCAGATGGCATTAAATTTGCATGTAATAACTGTTAGCATTTGACATAATCTGGGATTGGGGAAGTCTAAGAGGCAAAAGGGAGGAGGCAAATTACATGGAAGAGACCTGGTGAAYGGTACCGAAAAAATAAATTTAATTTACCTATACAATACTTTTCATAAAACATGAGGCACCATGGCACCGARACATTGTTTCAAGGCATAGACAATAGAGGAAAGGCTCCAAAGAAAACATTTCAAGACATAGACACATTGTTTCAACCGCAATTGATCCGTGCAAGTCATCACCGAGGCCAGAATCTTACTAGAACATTTAAAGGATTTGACTCTAGTGTGGCTAATGAGAACAGGCACAGTTATTCAGAACAGATTTTAAGAGTATAAGGAATAAAATCTACTTCTGCTTGAAGGCACGCCCCATGCTTTACTGACAGAGGTCAGAGTTGGAGGCACTTCAATCCCTGTGATGACTTTCTGCACTCTTTGGAAATACTCACAGTGACCTCTCTCACATAGCAGCTAGAAACTCTCTGAGTTCATTTTTGCACGGTGTTTGGTCGCTGCAAAAAGCTGCTCAGTACTGTCATTATTTTTGTAAATACCATGTGCAATGTATATACATACAGGTAGGAGGGAGGGGGGTTACAAAGATTTCAAATTCGATCATACATTTCCTGTTCAGTTGCTGACTATTGCCTCTCCAGGGAGCCGGGCTGCAGAAGCTCTTTGCAGCGTTTCCATGACCAGCGCTGTCCCTGCCACTGAGTATTAACCTCTCCTCTGCACCAGAGCTCTGAAATCGCGGTCACGCTGCTCCTAATTAGCCTGGTGAGTGAAATAAGCAGGCAAGCCTCACTTCAACACCAGCACAAACTTAACTGGCATAAAAAGCTCTGCCTTGACTTAGTCCTCTGGAATGTCCTTTGACTGGAGAGGATTAAAACCCCCCAAACGCTACCTCATCCTTCAGGTCCTTCCTGGTACTACCCAACTCCATCAGTTGCTCCTCAGCTGGGTCATGAGRGACCCTTTTCTTTACACTTCCCCACTTCCTTTGGGTAGCTGGGGTCTGAAAGGGGGGGGCAAGTGCTTAGGATATTGAAAGAAAGAGTTTAGGTGACTCTGCCTTGTTGGAAGTACCACCTTCAGGTAGGGGACCACATTGCTGTTCTGGCTGCTAACACCATTAATGCTTCTTCTGATACTTCATGGTCACATCACACCACACTTCCGCGGTGCTCATTGTAAAGGGCTAAGTGTAAAGCACATTTTGGTGCATTTAAGTAAGAAACTGTACCAGGTATTCTGATTTAAGTGAGTCATCTCTGTGGAACAAACAGTAGCAGAAGGTTTATACACATTCAATGAAGTTACACAGATATCTTGAATGTGTTTAAGATGTGATAAACAGTAAAATACTAGGAAAACAGGAAGGATTCTCAGTTAGGGAGAATGTTTAATACCCAGCAGACAGAAATGATCTGTTGTAGCTAATTTCAAATAAATTGTCTCTTCAGAGCATTGTTTTGTACTAGTTTGAAAGATCATAAACATTAAAAAAAAGCAAAATGATCCATCAAAACCAGCTAATAACCAAATAACGATGGAATTAAATTAACACTGTTCTCCTTGATGTATTATGTGATTTAAGACCACATAACTTCAGCAGAAGAGCATTTTTAGATTGGAAATTACTTTGGCAGTAACTTATTCCCTTAATCCAAGGCTGGCCATACAATATTCGCATTTACAGTTAATTCATGAGTTATGATGAGCAGTTGGATCCAACTGATTAAATTTCAGTTATGAAATTATATTAATGTGAAAAGTAAAGCTTTGTATTATTAGATCAATTTAATATGCCATGGATTTCCTGAAGACTGGACCTTTTAAAACCTGATAAATGTATGATTTAATAAACTTTCTGATGACTTTTAGGGGTATATTTTATAAATAATAATTGAGGGAGATCAAAAAGTCTGAAATTATGCAGAACACAGTGAATGATGGGCAAAGTTGTATTTTACACCTTGGTATTTTTCTTTCTTTACAAAAAAAGCAATCAGACTTGAGAAACTAAGGAGTACTGTCACTGTTCATATACTGATAAACACACAAGAAAAATGCCTGTATTCTTCAGAAAATCTGCCTGGGAACATAATGACTTGGAGGTGATGAATAAGTGTACGAGGACAGAAACTGCCAGTGTAGTTTTATACATGTTAAGATTAGCAGGAAGCAGCCTACAATAAATGACACTGTGCTGAGAACTAGCAAGTCATCAGAGCTCAGACCAAAGTAAGTCAGCATCGCAAAGCTACCCAAAGCTTTTCTGCTTTATCACAATTTACAGCTGCTCTGCGCATCTACAGGTAGGTCTTAGGAATTCATTAAACAGCATTTCACATTCTGACATTTTTATATAAGGGAAGAGAGTCGGTTCTACAAAAACATCAAGGCCTTCACTGGCGCTTTCAYGTGACTGAGTGGCAGCTACGCAGGTCCTGCTGCCAAAAACGTGGAGGATTTTGAATAAGCTTTTACCCAACACACGGACTGCTGCTTATCCGAGGGGTGCCTCTGTAACAGATGGCATGTCCCATTATCCCGCTCTGTTTTCGCCTGTCTGTCCTTGTACTCCCAGCTCTTTTGCACAGAATTTGGTGGCAGGACAGTGTAGATATCCAAAAAGAAGAGCAAAAGCAGCATAATTTTTTTTTTTTTTTTTTGTCATGGTGACATGCTCATTCAAAGCACTGTATATCAATATTTTGCAAAAATAATATCTCTTTCTGAGAAACGAAATTTGAGTAATTCACACTTCAAAGCAAATCCATTTTAAATGTATTTATTTTGAAATAAACAGGAATATGATATCTATAATTTCATATCCTATATCACATAAATTATTATTAAACGAGAGAATAATATTCTTAAAAACTAACTGGACGCTTTCACATTCTATGAAGTGACTATAGGAAATATATGGACAAATGTTACACCTGTCTCAAGCGAGCCATAAGGCAGAGTGCGCTGTTGCTGCGGGCAGGGGAGCAGCGGAAGTGTGAGGGGCTTCTGCCTCCTCCGAGGGAGCGCTCATGGCAGGAGACTGAGGAGCACCTGGGGAAGCCCCTCAGCAGCTCCCTRACGTTTCTTCCCCCTCTTTGTCCTTCACGATTGAAGCAACAAAATGAGGTTTGTCTGACACTGACAAGAAGCAGGGGGGCCCTTCTGGGGACCAGGGTACCAAGTGATTCCCGAACGGCTCACACAGGGCTTTGCAGCTCACCCATAAACTGTGGTGCCAGTTCAGGAACCTCTATCCCAAATTTCTAGCTGTCAGTAGTCTGAGGAGGCCAAACTCAAAACTGGAAAAGGATTTTTCACAAAATATTAATTGAAGCCTTCAAAAAGCTTTCTAAATTGGCTTTTTTTTTTTTTTTTTAGATTAAAGCCACAACTAAAAAGATACTCCAAATGACATTTTTTTTCCTCTAAAAATTTATGTAGAATTTTTTTTACAAGGACAGCATTCTTATCTATTTTTTAAATAGATATATCTTATTATAAATTAAGCATTTCTAAACCTAAGAGTACTTACACAGGTGCTATGCATCTTTTTTTTTATCCATATATAACAAAAAATGGCATTTGAGCAAAATACCCATGAATTATAATTTTTCAGAAGTTCCTACATGTATTTGTGAAAGTCAAAGATTAAAATCCCTTATTTTGAATCTAAATATYAAATCTGTATTTTAACTGGATGACCATATCAAATACTTCCTTTCTGAAAAAAACTGATACTAATTTTAGTGTGCAGGCAGCTCTAAATATTTCAATGCACAGATTGTTTCTGACTAGATGCAAGATAGTAAAATGTCCAGTGAACCTTTTSAAAACTATGTGCTCACATTTGCTTGGGTTTAATTCACGTTACATGATCCATCCTGAAAGGGAGTAAAAAAACCCTCTGCTGCTGAATTGCAAAGAAAAAATATAGAAGATSTGATAAAAACCAATGTACCAGAGGGTCTTTAGGGTATTTCAGCAACATAGAAAGCAGGGCACAAAAGATCACGGTGGCYACTGATGGCCTGCAGTGTCCACAACCTTAGCAAAATTAACATTTCATTCATAATATTCAAATAATATTATTTAGTGCGCATTGCTCTCATGAATACGCATTCATATTTTGCTTTGCTTTTTCTTTGACACAAGCACAAGGATATCACATGTCTATTTTTCAGAAGCTGCATTCCAGAGTAGCAGGTTAGCACAGTGCCATGTATTACCTCATATAAATAAGTGCACTATTCACAAGAAACACATGAAATCGTACTCTACTGGAAATGTATCACTGAATTTATATGTATGGAAATAAAGTTTATGATAAATATCTCATGGTGTTGTGTTACTTAACATGAATTAGAATTTTTTGACACTTCCTTTTCAACATATTGCCATAAAACATCTTAAAATTAATACTTTTAAAAGATAAGTTAACAAATATAACAATAAGACTTACGGCATTTGACCATTTCAGTCCATACAGTACCTTTCTTAGGTAAATACCCAGCATTCACATTATAATTGAAACAGAAGTTTACCCTTTTTAAAAATAACAGCTTTGTTAGCTTCTAAAAGCTTAATTTATACATTCAACCTGTATATAATTGTTATGCTACATAATTTACTCTCATTCCCAATCTAGCACGAGCTCTTACTAGTGCTCTTCAGAAAGCCGATTCACAGTCCCTATAGGCATCTTCTCTTCATTGCCCAAAGATGAGCTTACCCAGGTGGAACACTTTTTGTTTCCTTTTAAAAGCTAAACTGCTTAAGGTATGTTCTTAACAAAAAGTCCTGTCAATCAGATGATAGTTACTTCATTGCTTAAATAAAATACATGCTGAGAAGTGACTGTGAAAGCTTGTGATTGCTGTATTAAGTGGGGAAAAAAAAATCCTGTGTTATCTACTGCAGCTGCAAGAGTCAGGATGCACTTGGGTTTGTTCTTCATTCAGTGTACAGAGGATTAAATAGGTAGAACTGGTGCCCACAGTTGCTCTTTCTTTATCTCAGCATATCACGTCTCCGAAATTGCTTCCACAGATCTCTGAGATGTTCGCCGGTTACCGTCATCACACAGGAATAATAATCGTTCCAACCGTATTTTGGGGTCTCCTATGGAAAGTGAACAAATATACCACTGAAAAAAAATTGCCGCTAAATTCCTTAATATTACACTACATTTTACTCCAATYCATATAAACTGGATAGATGGTTTAATATTAAATTATGAAAAACCAAATACTTCAATGCTTGCTTCTGTAAGATGAGGATTATAAATTTGTATGCAAGTAAGTTTTCAATTCTCCCTTCACACTTCACACCAGAGTTATAATCCTAGCTACTGCCCATTTGGGTAATGCCTACAAGGAGGTATATCCACTTTATTCAGATATGTACTGCTCTCTCTAACTTCTTCTTCTTACTTTTTAATGTTCACATTGTATTAAAAAAATCACTTCTAACACAATAAAAAGCATAAGAAATACTTGAGATACAATGAAACTGAGGCATTATTGGCATCGCTAAAGCCAAATACAGTATATGCAGATGATAAAAAAGCTTTTCTTTTATGCTAGGTTACCTCAGTGCTAAATCACATTTTAGTTTAGTGAAGTTCACAAATTCTACTGAACAGGGAGGAACTCAGTGAAGAGCTGGCCTGGGACGTTCACCATCTGTGGACTCGCTACATTTTTCAAACATTTCTTCAAACTCTCCTAACTTCACAAGCATATTTTGATGCTAAATACGTTAAAGATGGAGATGGATTAAATGTTACAGCAGCTGGTGAAAGGGACTATGGGCAGAACAGGAACTGCAATTACTACAGATATATCAAAAGGGATAAAAGTAGTTTAAAACTGTAATCCAACTTAGAAGTGAAGTCCAGTATCTCAAAGCAAATGGTACAACACTCAGAGAAAAAACTGCCCGTTTTTGATTAAACAAATGGGAGTTTGAGGTTCCATAGATTTCCCTATAGCTTGTATTAAATTCAACCATTAGGGTGAAGTCTATATTCCATTTACTCTTACCCATTTTATATAATCAAAAAGCATAGTATTGTATTATGCAGAACCTATGCAGAAGTTGTAAATATTCAGAAAACAATCTAATCCACAGTACTATATAACGCAGCTTKTAAATTAAATACTGAAAAGAATACTTATTATTTAGTTGAGATTTATGGACAATCTTACTAAAAATGCATAATTTGCAAAATGCATTGCATTATTTAACAAAAATGTATTCAGCTGCTTAAACACTACTTTAAGATACGCACTTGTTTCTTATTTTACGAAATAGGTTCATATAATGTTTGTGGAAATCACAGTATTAAAAGAAATGCTGGAATACATAAAGCATTCATCTGTTTATYTTTAATGCATGCATTATTGTTATATGCACTCAGCGTACCAAATTTAATAGAACATTTTGTCCTCATACACTTTGATGTTTTCACATTTTTCTAGAAGATTTTCCTCCCACTCTCAATACATTTTTAATCTGCGAGTCAGATTTAGGATCAGAAGACCAAGTCTTGTGATATCTTGTCGCTTTTGTCAGATGAGTAAGGTAAGGTTATCACATGCCACTCACTTCATCTGCCTCAGAGAAGGGGTTTGCAGCAGTCCTCAACTACCTGTTTTTTTAAACCTCTCTTATGATGGATATATTCAGAGAAGTACCAAAATTAAAAGTCTTCAAAATATTAGCTACGTGACAACTTTTAATCTCATCTGTCTGAATGAAATATTTATAGCAGATAGTAATTTGCTGTTGAAACACGATTAGAKGTGAAGTTCTAAGTTCATGCCTATCTTGGGTCTTTCAAGTCTTTCTCAAAATCTAATTTCCTCCCTCAATAAGTCAAAAAGATGGTTTTAAGCTACTAACTATTACTCAGAGAATGTAGAAGACAGTTCCTTTAATGCAAAAATCTTTTTTTTTTTTCAATAAATCAGTGGGATATACACCTTAATAACTAGATTTACAACTCTTTCACAAGAGATCTAAGTTTACCAGACAAATTAAATCAAAGATGATGCTCTTTGCATTTCTATTAAGTGTTATCATATTGCATCTAACTTTGGGATGTGTTTGTGATGAGTTTTTAAATTTTTAAATGTTTCTTTTTAAATCAGACTGAAATTTAACTAATAAATGGAAATAAATGCTCAATTTGAAATTTTTGATGATTCAGCCTTTATGCTCTTTTCTATTTAAAAACTAAATTACAAAAGAATTGCTTTTAGAATTACGTAAATTCATTTTCATTCCCCATGACATGGCAAATATACAATTCCGTTCTCCTTCATGGTTAACTAACTCCAAAACACTTAAGATATGTTTTAGCTAAAGTTTCAATTAGATGCAGGATGCCGAGGCTAGCTAACAGCGGGATATGCCAGTGTAACTCACTACAAGAAACATGCAGCAACTGCTCAAGTGAAGAGCAGGAAGTGACTAAGGTGCCAAGAGGGAGGAGGGTACTTTACACACCTCATACTGACTTTTTTTCAGGTTACTCTGTCTCAACAGATGAATGAATTAACTTTTGGCCTGAATTCAAACATCCATCAAGATGTCTAGACCATTACACTTGATTCTTTACCACAGACTCTCTTCTTGTTACCTACATAATTTTAATAGGCTTGATGATTAGATATTGGATTCTTCTCTGTCACTGTATTTTGCTCCCCTTGGTCACATTCTCTCTGTTGAAAGTATTAGGAAAGCATCATGACTGTACAACATTTACCAATTTCTTCTGAGAGCTGCTCCCTATCTTGAGGGCTTTACAGTTCATATAATACTTGGCATGTAACAATCATACAGGCTGTGGCTGAATCAGTGGGGACAAAGAAGAGAAAATACTCCTGAAGTAATGTTTTTGAAAAGATACTGGGAGAGAAGCACTGGGAGAGATACTTTAAGAAGAGAAGGCTGAGAGGGGATCTGATTAACATGTATAAGTTCATGAAGGGAGAATGCAGGGAGGAAGGGGMCAAGCTCTTCTCAGTGGTGGCCAGTGACAGGAAAAGGGGAAATGGGCATAAGCTGAAACACAGGARGTTCCATCTCCAGGTGAGGAGGAACTCCTTTACTGTGAGGGTGACAGAGCAGTGGAACAGGCTGCCCAGGGAGGTTGTGGAGTCTCCTTCTCTGGAGGCCTTCAAAACTCGCCTGGATGCCGCCCTGTGCCACATGCTGTAGGTGTGCCTGCTTGAGCGGGAAGGTTGGATTAGATGATCTCTAGAGGTCCCTTCCAGCCTTGAATATTCTGTGATTCTATGAAGCAAAGAGGAGTGAAAAGCCTGAGTTTCAAAGAGGTGAAGTTACACAAAACTAATCTTAAACACTGAATTTCCTCTTATGTAACTGGCATGTTGGATTACTAAAATTTTGTATGACTGTCTCATTAGTTACTTATATTTCATATTAGTTAGGAGAATAAAATGGATAATTTGTAAAGATACAAAGTTTTCTTTCTGTTCCTCACATATTATGCTTCAGGATTTGGGTTTATACTTCTGCAGAGGAAGTCTAACTTAAAAAAGGGGATTAATGTTTAGCTAATAGTTGATCAAAATACTAAAGAAAAAGTCCTACTATGCTGTGTTTTACATGCAACACAAGAGAATGCACACATTCCTGCCAAGGAGCTGAGCGAGTAGTTGAGATAAATCCCCTCTCTCTTCCCTCTCTTGTGCAGGAGCCTATTAAAAAAAACCATCAGCAGGGCCAGTGAACTGGTGGGCTCCCAGTCTGAGCAGTGATGGGGTCTGAGGAAAGGGGCCCTCCTGACTCAGATGTTTCCACTGTGCGGGAAGCAGACATCGCCTCGGATAAACAGGACGCCCCAGATTCTACTCTGCGTTCCTGGTTTCCTGCCTGCTGCCTCAGAGCTAGGGAGGCATCTCAGGCAGAGCCCTGGGCAGCTCACTGGCCTGCACGTGGTCAGAGGGGAGTCTGCAGGGAATGGGAGGATTCAGAAAGCCAGAGGCAGTTTCAGGATGTACGGAGGCATCCCAAGAGGATTATTAGACACAACATCTGAGCTTAGTATCGTGCACAGTTCCAGAACTCCAGGCAGTGGGGAAACTGTATCCAAAGCCTGGCAGCTCAGTAGTGCGCGAGACCAATGTAGCAGGTCACCCCACATCAGCTCCAAATTGCTGCACGGTCAGTTTGTCGTGACAGGCATCTTGTTTCTCCCCACTGCAAGGACTTACTGTTAACAATATTTGAAGTAACTGCTAGAGTAACTAAAAATGATCAGGAAAAAAATGCCACTAAAGCAAATTGCTTTAGCAAATGGCAGAGAAGTAAACTCTCAGTTCACATAAGGTTTAAAGTTCTGAATGTTTACTGACATGTTTCTGCTGCGGTCAAAGTGTGGCAGCAGTTTCATGATAGACTAYAGAACATTCACACTGCAGTTCTCAGAGCACAATTTAATTACAAAAATGAGTATTCATGTTACCACATGCTACACAGGAATGGCCATGCTGGCCACAGTACCTACCACTGAGAACTGCTGGCATAGCATCAATGGCCCTCAAAACACATTACGCTTTTTTAAAAAGTATAACTGTTTAAATCATAGCAGAATCAAGTTGCTAACCAGCTCTTAGAGAGAAAATTCTGATGTTGTGATCTTCATTGCTAAACATTTATTTGTSATAGGTAACAGAGATAATACTGAAAAGTGGTCACAGAACAGACGGACAGAAAACAGCAACAGAAACTATGAAATAATACTTCACCTTGTTCCAAACAGCACAAAATAGCAACTGGCTTACACAACAGCGACAGCAKGAGTTACTCGGTGCCAACTCCACAGTAAAATCCTACCTCTTCAGTCAAAAACACAACATGACATTTTGAGCTGCTGCACTGGTTGCCCTCAGATAATCTCCTCCTGAGTTTTGCAATGGGAAACAAAGCGGCGGCGGTTGAACATTCAGCCATTCCTGCAAGCATGCCAGCACGCCCAGACGGAGCAGCTAACACATACCGTGACTTATCTGCTATAGAGCTCCTTCCTCACGCAGGATTTGAAAGTAGTGTATCTCTGAATAGGCTTGTAGCCCTGTGGAGCAGAAGACGGAGAAGTGCGCAGATGCAGACAACATGTGAAGGCAGCCAGAGGTAAGCAAAAGACAACAGTATCATGAAAATACAACAAATGGGTTTAAGTGGGAAATAGCTAGTAGATACAGTGTAGTATGTACTAGCTAAAATGTTTCTCATTTAGTCATTAAGTTGCAAATAGTTTAGAATGGAATTTATAAGGGGGATCTGCTTACATATTTCTTTTTAATTAAATATTGGAGATAACTACTTTAATCCAAACAGCAGACAAAAAACTTCTCATGTCTGTGTGTTTTAATAAGCTTATGACAATGCTCTGACTGGCCACTTGATGGCAGCTTAATATACCAGTTCATTTCAAAATAGCCAAAAAAGAAATTTTCAGACCACATTACTGTAATTTCAGGAAGACTGAAATATCTTTTCAAGAATTCTTTAGACATTTTATTTTTCTAAWGCAAACCTGAAATATAGGTTAAAACAAATATTTATGAAATTTGAATGTGAGATAGGACCTAACCTTCGTCAACTTTATAAATTATATAGGTATTTATAAGCTAAGTTTTGAAATAGGACAAAGCTAGCATGTACTGACCTTTCAGAATTGTATAACTCAGCTTTAGTCAAACTACACGGCTACATAAAATCCTTTTCTAAAATATCTGATCCTAAACGCAAGGTATATAATAATCCCAAGATTCTTCTTGGCAAATATTTCAGTAAAACAACTTAAAAAAAAATGAATTACTAAGGTGTTAATTGCAAACTCATAGATCAAATTATAARTCTGTTTTAAATTAATCTGTTTAGATGTTTTAGATTGGAAATCAACAACTGCATTGATTCCAGCAGACATTAACTATAAGATATTTTGCCTTAGAATTAGGCATTTACCTTTCATGAACAGGTTAAACTTTGGCAAGACAAAAACTTACATGTGGACTGCCTGAGCAGAAGCTATCATCTTTTATTGGTTTAACAGAACTTACAAAATCTTAATATAAATGCGGTCTGTATTTGTTAACAAAGAAAAGGTTAGTGGTATTAGCAAAGAAAAAGTTAATTTTGATTAGTATAAGACAACATTGAGCTGTGTAGCAGCAAGAGCAAGTGTTGCTCTGGCCACACTAAATCCTGTATAACTTTTAAAGTTCAGATGTATTAGGGACAATTTGTACTGTCAGTTGAGACCAAAGTCTTAAATCTTTTGCAGCTGCCATAATTAATAATGCTTTCTGCTAGTTAGTTCTGGGCAGCAAATTCTTACATATTATATGCTTTGTCCAAAAATCCAAGGCAGATTTTTGTGATTTTTTTAATATACACACCATTACCCATTCCTAAAGAAACCATTTTTTGTGACACTTACAAAAACTTAGTGGATATGATAATTAATAAGTAAATTTGATATTGTAATTTTTTTACAATACTATCTGTGTGTGTGCGTGTACATATCTGTATATAAAACAAAACAATAAACTCTAATGAGCAACATGACAAGCCTGGATACAGGCATGTATGAAAAAAAGGTGAAAAAAAAGTATTTTTGGTCACTGTGTTATAGGAATTACAATCACCATGTAGAGTTGGTTAAGATACTGCATTAGGATATTTTAAAGTGGCCTAGGGCAAAAAAAAAAGATGCATACCCAAGGCTAAACAGTGCTCTATGATACAGATCCTTAAGGTTTTTATGTGATTTCTGTCATGCATTTTGTGAAATAGAAACAAATAATGCATATTTACAAAAGATGCTTAGTAAGCAGACTGTGTTCTGGTTAAATTAACATACACTGCACATTTACGATTAGTAACAATTAAAACATACAGCTGAACATCTTGAAATGGTTATGAAACAATCATTATTTCCACAGCATAGGAACAGGATTTGAGGACCAACAAGGAAGTAAGTCTGTCACAAATACAGGGCTTGTTATCCACATTCTTTACACTAGACCAAAATGTTACAAAAATAACAAATAACCTGCTAAGCTCAACATCACTTAACAGAAAGTCTTAAAATGATTTTAGCAAACTATATTTAGAAAGCTAATTAAAATGTGTAAAATTATATTACAGAAATAACATTCTGAAATGTGAATTTAGGAACTTTTATATAGTTCTTATGGAAAAGTTAAAGCTCAAAATTTCTGTTTAAGGCATTAGGTTGTTAATCGAAGAACATTTTACACTTTGATAAAAATGTTACCATTTTTCATTTGAAGAAAACATGTGTCTTTAACTGATCACACTCTAAAAATACCATTTTAAAACTAATTTAAAATAAATTCTGAGATCAGCTTTATACATTCCCATATTGTGAATCAATAACTAGCTTTAAAAAAAGTTATTCAATTAACACCAGTCAATAAAGAAGTTCACAAATACAATCTTTTTTATTTCTATAATCTACTTTCTACAGTTAAAATATAAAAATTAACGACCCTAAAATTTTTCTACGCTACTCTCATATTTTTCTATACTACGAAGAACCTGAAGAGGGCACCACGGTCTACACCTTCACCTGAACTGCAAGGTTTGAAACAATTCCCAGGCTTTTTCCCTATGCAAATTTCTGCAAGAAATGGCTGAACAAGATGGGGAGAGAGGGAGTGAGAGACTCTTCCCTGAACATATCCCAGACATAACAGTTATCCTTGTTAAAGCTCTAAAGCTACCAACTTATCAGTTGCACCACATACAAGAAATGGCAGTATGTGGAGTACTTCTGATACCCGGCTTTGTGTACTTCTGCACAAATAAACGTGTACTTCTAAAAAGGTACATTATTCCTTATGTGTATTGTCTGCTAATAGCAAAATTCCTAGAAATTTAGAAGAAATTTAATCTTTTTGACTGCTTCAGGATTTCAATAAAAGTTACATGTTTAAGTTCATGCTATTGGTTATTTTAATAGCAAAATAAATTAAAACAAATAAAAAAAAAAAATCAGCATCCTTACCCTGAAGCCTCGATTAAGTCTGTCTTTCATAATGCCGATGAACTCTTTATAACTCAACTGGTCATCTCTGTCGACATCAAAGATCTTGAACACTGTGTTCACCAAGTGTGGGGAAAGCTTCAGCCCAGTGGCTACATATACAGCACGCTTGAATTCATCTACATAAGGAAAGTATCAGAAGAAAAACAAAACACACACATGAATTTAAACTCCCCAGGTAAACTTATGCAAGAATACAATTTGCTTTGTTATCTTTTTCAAAAAAAATAACAACTTTTCACCTTTTTATAAATTCTTACCTTGACCTATGGAACGACTTGCAAAATTATACATTTGCATTGCAATTGTAAAGTCTTCTAGGTTGTTCAAAAATTGGAAGAATGACCTGAACTCATCAAATGTGATACCCTAATGAATAAAAGAACGATATGTATATTAGCACTGTTAGAATTAAAAACAGAAGTGACAAGTGAAAAAACATTTTTTTGCAGTTGCATGTCAACTTAATTTAAGAATTCTGCATTATGTTGATTGCTCAAAACAAACTACCATTTTACACAGGTAAAAGTGTATGTGTGTACACAAGTATGTTGAATGAAATAATATCCATGTTGGGATCTAACTTAAACTCTGCTTTAAGGTGAGRTTTAAACATAGCCACATTTATAATTACTTAAGTCCTCAACTGACACTGCARGCACTGTATTATATTGCAAGGCTTTTCTCACTATGTGATTTCTTAGCTCAGTGAACTTAGCTCAGTTCCCAACTAGTGCTCTTAGGCATTATGGCAAAGCAGCAGTCCCTAATATAGGTAATAACTAATTGTCAATGTCTTAAGATGATAGCTTTAAGTCACAAAGTTTTTTTTTTTAAAATCCTTAATCTAAACCAATGTGTCTGGTAAACATTGAATGTGGGAAATATCGTAAGAGGCACTGCAAAAGTCTTGTCTCTTTCCACACAACTACAGGCAGTAATCAGTCAACGTGGAAAGCTGTTCTTGCACTGCAAAGACTAAGAATCACGAGTCTACAAAAAAGCCCTTTTGCAGCTTCTGGATTTCTAGTAGCTAAGAAAACTTATCCCAAGTCATACTGGAGATAGAGAGAAACAAGTGGAAGAGCACTACTTTCTAGACACAGGTTCAGGCTAAATAGTATAGTCTCCACAATATTTTAAAAATGAGAAAAAAATGTTCTCCAAATAAAACTGTTCTACAACTTCCACTGAAATCATCTGCAGTCCTAGATATGTAATTCCTTTCAAAAGGAAAGATAAAAGAACACAAAAGAGGCAGCAAGGAGGTCTTTTCCTAGGATCACTTTTTGTTCAGCTGGCAACTGTAATAACATTCATTATCTTGCATAATTTTTGCATAATTTTGAATTATGAAATTATTTACACAGCTTCCCAGGTTCCTACCGGAAATTATTTATTTTCCACATGAAAGGAAACTGAACTTTATTCCTTTGCACAGACTATATTTTTCCACAGCACAGAAAACTGTTATATTAACGCACCGATGCTGTCAAAAAAAGCATAAACTTTCTTTAGAGGTGGATAATCACAGTAATTCAAGATGCCTGCTTCAGTGAATCACTGCTTGGCATCTACTTAGTGAAAGGAGGAGCACATCCTGCGAGCAGGCAGCCTGCCAGCCGAACCCTTCACCACGACTGCGCGCTGCCAAACGACTGTCACGTTGCTTCACAGGCTCCGACACACAGTAAGTACTGAAACTTCAAAGAACACTTTGTGTGCTAAATTATATAATAAAAGCACCTGCACTTGTATTTACTTAATCAACTTTACCCTTACTACTCAAACATTTAGTTCTCTCTCCCTAGGACTGCATCACTTCTTATTATGTTAAGTGATATGTATATCATTGTCTTTACACAAACCCTAAACAGTTTGTTTTCTTTTTTTTCCAAACATATATGTGTTAACCCYGAGTTCACCTTAAACAAAAAGCACCTGGCAACTTAAGAAAGTAGCTTTATACAACTTCTGTGGCAGTGTCTTGGCCTTTAAATATTTAAAGCTGCACAGATCTCTGATGCAATAGCTTAAGCTGAGTGTCCCAAAGGCCAGGCCATAAGCTCAGAAGGTCAGTGAGCAGAACTGTGATTTCAATCTTCTTGCTTCATTTTATACCTAATCTGGTGTGAAAGAGGCAGCACTGATTTCCTTCCCACTCTTCAGCTATTTTTGTAGCTCACTGCTTGCAYTGGATCTAACTACTCTACAACCCAGAATGAATCAGATATTCAATGGAAAACTTAATTTTTGGAGGGAGCTTCTACCAGCTCAGCAGACTAATGTTTCTTAGCTGCGAAGTCAGCTACATGTGAAGGTACGGGTGAATACAAAAGAAGTGGCAGAAATACAAGGCTGAAAAAAAAGAGGAAAGAAGACAGGATCGTTCCCTTTAGGCAGTCAACATCTGGCCAGTTTAGAGCTAACATGACCCCTTAAAACAAGTTTGGTTTCTGGACATGGCTGTAGAAGCTGAAGATCCCCAAATATTGTGTTTTAGAGTTAGAATTCTTTCTCAGGAACATCTTTTCCTGGGAGAGGAACAGCTATTTAGTGATCACATGAAAACAGTATGTCCCTTTCTGCCCCCTGTATTCACACAGACGTTGTGGCTGGCCGATCTCTGTCCTGCTGCACTCTGCAATGCTAGCAAAGGAGAAAATGCAGAAGGAGGTGAGCAGAAGTCATGACAAGTCAGTCCACAGTAACTTTATGTGATACAGTTCTACACCACACACATTTGGACATTACAATTCTAGTTTTATAATAATTTGTGGGYGTTTCATTATTAATTTCCATTTTACAGTATTTCACTGTTTTAAATTACAATGCAATTTCCCAATTTAAAAACGTCCACAACTATCCAAACATATTTACTATTTTACTTCAAAAGCTCTACCGTCAATGCTCCCAAAATATATGGTCATTTAAAGAGTCACATTTCTAGGACAGACCAGTCTGATCCTTCTATAAACATAAACAGAGGAAGTGTGTCCAAAACAGCCCCTGCTTGAAGGGCTACTTGTAACATTATCCTTCTGATTACTAGTGAAGCATTCAGTTGCCACCACATTTTTCACAGACACACTTCTGAAGAGACATTTGTTGCTAAACAAATGAAGGATGAGCCACCTCCTGATCTTTACTGTTGCTGCTATCTTTTCTATCTCTGAATTCAGAGTCAGAAACTCTAAGCCATCAATGATTATGCACAAGTGACCCATTACTGAAACTAAAATAGAACTAGATAGAGTGTGTCAATGTTTATTCTGACGAGAGGTTCATTCAGGTAGCAATGAAAAAGAGAAAACACAGAAAAGTATTTTTAATGTGTCATTGCYGGAAAAAAACTGTTAAATAAGACTAATTTCTAGAAAAAAAATCTCTTCCAACTCTTACGTTTGTTATTGCTTGAACTGAGTTTTAATGTAATATGGAGCTTTGCTTATTTAAACTGCAAAAACACTCCTAAACCCTAAGGAACATAACGTGTTGTTATTTACTCTTCTTCTTTCTATTCAGTAAATTATATGAAAAATAAGATGTAAACTTATGATCAGGATAAAATCCTGGTGCTGCTGAAATCAGGGACAGAGGCCACATACAGTCCATGAAGGCTATGATTTCACCTTGAAGACACCAGGATTTGATGCTGCCACCCATGACTGTGCTGGCTAAACTACCTTTTCTTCGGGGATCCTGCAGCGCATGTTTTCCAGGTAACTTGATGTATTTTCCACATTTGTATATCTCAGAAGAATATGGGCAAAGTCCTCCTCACTGATGGTGTTCATCCCATTAGAGTAGGAAAGGAATTCAATCTCTAGAACTTCAGTTTGTAGGTTATCCATGAATCTAAAACATAAACATAAATACCAATAAACAATTACACTTTTCATTTCTACTAAACTTGTCATTAAAACACATGTAATATAAAACCAAATAGCATTTTACCAATTAGTTCCYTGTTTAAAGCATTGACTGTAAATCTGCTAAAGCCTCTTTCGATRCTGACATTCTGTCTAACCAATTTTAACAATGGCTTTTAACAAGGTTTAAAATCTAATTTATTTCTAGTTTGTATTTGTTTAATTTTTTAAGTTCTTACAACATTCTTATGAACTCACTGCAATTTAACAACATACAGTGCAAAACTGGGGCAACAAAACCGTGCACAGTATAAAACAGTTAGATGCATCAGCAGGGAAGTGAAACTTCCCTGATTCTATGTGCTGTCCTAATTATACATCTAAGAATTAAAGTAGCTCTATGGTCACAGTCCTTCACTCRGAGTTTCTGTCAGCTCATTATCTACCATGACTTGCAACACGCTCTTATTGCAGGTTGCCAGGATCCCAGTCTGCAGGCACTGCCTGCAACACTCTTTCCTAGTGCATCATTGGTCTTGTAAGAACTATGTGTAGCTCAAATCAAGGGTGTTTCTTGCTGGGTATCCTGACCTTCCAGTGGCTTGCAACAGATTCCTAGGCAAAAGGGTAAAAACAAACTAAAAATATACAGAAATGCATTTTACATAGGCAAAAGGKTAAAAACAAACTAAAAACATACAGAAATGTATTTTACACACTATATAAATTGTATTTGTGCATATACACATTGTACCTAGTAATACCTGTACTAATTATAAAACGTAACAAAGTATTTCTTTACATGGAGGAGTTCATAAAACTGAGACTCACCTATAAAAATCTTCAAAGTTCAGTTCAGCTTTTCCCTTCTTGCCAAAAAAGTGTACCAGCAGTGTAGTATCCGACAGTGAACTTGTAATATCATCAGCACGCTTAAATATTTGTGGGGAAAAAAAAARAAAGATTGGCTATAGAAGTACAATCCATGAATGCTTATCAGGATAACAGACCCTTGTAGTCARAGAGTTTACACATTTTATGTTTACAGTGTTAAAAAAAGATTTTAGTAGGCTGTTAGACAAATTTAGTCATACAAATTTCCACACAAAATAGCATTAGGTAGTTTGGTGCATTTCGTTTAAAGCCCTTAAAGCAACAGTACAACACACAGTAGAAATAGTGATGAAGGGGAAAAAAAAAAAAAAAAAAGAAGCATGGAGAAAGAAAGCAGAAGTTGTAGGAAGGAAGGAAGAAGAAAAATACACCTCATTCAGGCAAACCATCCAAATGACACCTGTGCAGTCTCCTTTCCTTTCTACTATGCATCTGCACAGAGATTAAAAGATGTTATTTCATATATTCTTACTTGATATTTCAGAATGATTAAGTATGGGACTATGTTCCAAACAACACTCACATCAATCAGATGTACTTGATTTAGTTCTCTTAGAACTAAACTACATTTAGACTACACTTTAATTCTTATTGCCAAAATATATTTAAAACAACAGTCTTGTAAAAAAATTCCCCTTAAGTAATCTTATTTTGATTAACTAATGTAAGAATGTTCTTTATTTGTTGTGTATAGGGTCTCTGCMCCAGACATGTATCTTTGAACATGTAATAACACTTTTCAATTACAAACTTGTAAATCGTAGAATTAGAAAACAACTAATTTTGACGGCTTATACATTAAAGAGTAAAATGTGTAAATAAAAACAATTTAACTATAATCAATATATAGAATATGACTTTTTTTTTACTACATACTCAGATTTAACTGTGGATGTATGTACATCAACTTTACTTCTTTTACAAAGAAATTCTTAGTATACTGAAGAGCTAGGAAAATAGCTCAGCAAGAGAAGGCTTTAATAGCCCGCAGTATTATACCAGGCAATGTCCTTCTGACATTAATGTACATCTGCCAACATTTGACATTGAAGAAGGAATAAACTCAGGCTCCTTGCTGCACCTGCCTAGGGAGAACCTTCTGTCCACGGTGACTTAGAAATGCAAAGAGGAAAACACTGTTTGAACAGCACTGGAGTCTAAATGGATTTCTCTGAAAGACAGTATTTTTTGTTTGAACAGCACTGGAGTCTAAATGGATTTCTCTGAAAGACAGTATTTTTTGAATTTAACATCTCTGTCATTCTTTAGAAGTATTTTAGAGTTGGTTTACTAGAATATCTACAGCAATGGAAAGATTTAGAGCTGATGAATAGCTTATAGCAAACAACTGATGCTGAGAATGTGATCCTAGAACGACACACATTAAATATAARCTACTAAACTCCTGGTATTATGACTACAAGTCCTTCTCAATATGCAAACAAAATACTGAATTTTCTTCATCACATATTGTGTAGTGAATGTCTTCACTAAGAGCCTGCAGCAAAAACAGCTGGAATTTTTTTTTAATGTAACTAATCTTCAGATCTAGGAAGTCTCTGTTGTTGCTCACAGCCCCACTGAAGTTGAGACCCAGTAAGGCTGTGCAAAGCAGTAATTCAAAAAACACACATTCCCTGATCAAAACTACATTATGTTCAAATGTACATACTGGCTTGCACAAAATTTAAAATGTTCTGTGTAGTAAAAACACGTATATTCCAACAGCTGAGGGCATAAAGAAAGCAAAACCCAAGGTGGTAACAACATAAATCTTTTCTTTTCATCACCCAAGAACTGAAGAAATAGGAGAGAGATCCTTCTGCAGTTTAGTATAATCAGTTTAGGATTTTCAAGATTATRTTTCATGTAGTCTAGCTCCCTCTTTATTCTCCTATTTTTCTCTAGGGAGAAATAAGATGTCATAGTATATATATACATAGAAAGATATTTCATGTCCTTCAAATACGGCAATTCAGCTCTTGAAGGGAGCTAATTAATTCAGAAAAGTAATCACTATTTTCTTTTTATATTGTTATCCTCCACTACAGGACATAATACACTGAAATGGAGATACCCTGATTTCCTCTGTCTTTTAAACAATTAAATCCCTAAGTACATTCAAGCAATCTCCCTCAAGCACACTGAAAAGATATCAAATGTTAAATTACAGCCTTTCATCATATAAAAACATTTCACAACCTTAGAATTAGGTTACATTCACTCATATCTAAAAAAGCGTTAAAAATAAAATCTCTAAGTCTCTTCCCGTTTGGTCAGCCTCACTAAATAATAATAAAATAAATAAATAAATACAATTTAAACAAAACCAACGAACCAACCAAACAAAAYCCACCCCAGAAACCCAACCTGATATGCTTCTCCACGGAACTGTAAGCAACTAAGAACTATTCCTGTGCTTCTTTTGCATTAATAGAATTATGTAACTTAGATAAGGGTAAAAACAAAGGCCTTGTTTCTTTAAAGCTACTGTTTTGTCTCCCAAATAAAGTAAATTCTGTATGTTACATAAGTGAAACTATGCTTCCACATTTATTTCCATATAATTTAACAGAGCCCTATTTTGCTTTAATATATTTTAAAATCTTTTAGATAAAAATAAAAAACATCTCACTTCTTACTTTTGCACTATCTGTTAAATAAATATAGGTATAAAGACATATAGAACAGACAACCACTTTGATCCCATCATCAGCTTGTGGCATAATGGGAAAATCTTTTCTTTTCTGCATCTCAATTTCTCCATCCCAGAGAGCAATAAATGGATCTGGATCAAAGAGATCCAGATTTCAATACTCCAGATCACAGAAGTTCAATGAAAAGCAACTTAAACTCACGAGTGATAGTCTACTTGTATGAATGCATTCTGAGAATGAAAGCAAGTATTATTTCCAATTAACATGAGCTTTCTTTCTCAGTCCTTGATTTTCAGGTGTTCTAACCMCCTTACTAATTTCCTGTTTCAGTTAGTCATTTCAGAGCAGATCCCCAAACTGAACTCAGTAGCAAGTGGCATGCTGCAGCATGCGGGAAGAACTGCTCAAGTAGTAATGGCAGAAATAATGCTGTACAACTGTCTCCAAAAGATACCACGTGTGATGAATAACTTTTCTTTTTTCCCCAAAGAGGTCTTGTAAGTTGAGTCTCACAAGAATGAGCCTTATTTACTCTCCTTTTCAGTTTATACAAGACCTTTTTGAAAGGCTGTAAGACAACACAGACTCCAATATCACTTGTTTTTTAGCACAGATGGCTATAATATCATTCAGATGTGGAAGTACCTGGGTGAGATAAGAACACGGAGGAGAGCCAGCTGGCTCAATCTTATGCCAAGAAAGATAAAAATGCTTATGGTGAGAAGTGGCAACTTCTCCGTGCAGAAAATGAAGGACATACGATTTGTCTCTATAAAATGATTAGCAAGTGAGCAGACAGGTTTTTAAAAACATTTTATAGGCAAATTTAAATCAATGTTTAACATTGTTGCTTAGRAGTTTTAACTCCATTGTAGGTTACAGATGTAAGGATAAAGCATCTCTAACAACATACATATTTTTCTTCCTCTTAAACTAAAGGTTTTAAGAGATTTCCAAATTTAAGTCCATCTGAACATGATTCCTCCAGTTAGTTGTAGATTAACAATAAGACACCTCATTCAGCGAACAGGTGCCTAAAAGCTCCTTAAAGAGTCAATGAAAAGAGACTGAAGAGCCCTGCTGTATGGTCCTTAACTGACTACAGGAAGCCTGGAACATCAGTGCTTCTATATAAAAGTCTGTGGGATAAATCCACCCCTTACGGACTAGTAACTAGATTAATAGTTCAGGAGCTCATCAATTTAAAAACAAGGAAAAGATGTATTTCGGTGTATTTTTTTTTCTTTAGGATCACAATGAATACATTATTGCTATGAACTACTGCTATAAATATSAGCCTAAATTCAATTCTGTAACATCAAGGATAGTTTTGCTCAGAGGCAGATGAATTCAAACTAAGAGGAACAGAGATGGGCTATCTGATACTTGGGGAACTCAGAGCTATTATGATCATGAGCAAGAAGATTAACACCAAAGAAGGGGAAAAGGAGAGACTGATACAAAGGGAATATGAATAAATCTAAGTTGAAAATTAGAAGAAGTTCAAAGTCCTCTATTATAGAATAGCTTCCAAATAGGAACAGCAGGGATAAAAAACTAATTTTAATATGCAGCATGCATTGCTTATGAAGCAAGCAAAAAGACCTTTCTGGGTCTRTATGTTCCCTTCTCATTATGATTCTGGTTATGAAGCTTGTGACTCGAGGCCATGGAGTCAGTAGGGAGCTGCTGCGTGTCCTTTACTGGTACGACCAGYAAAGCAATCAGCATCACCATATGGGGCCTAACACATCTAAATCTTCTGGTTTTGTGACTCTCATAAATGATCGGTACAAATAAGAATCTGTTATTCATTTATTTTAAAGCAGAGCATGACACTACTATGGAATTTAGAGAATTGAGAAAATTAATTTGATGACRCTGTAATATTGGTAGTCTCCCATAATGATTATGCAACATTCAAAGAGATCGACTAATGTAACYAATTGTTTTATTTACCTTAAAACATTCCTGGTTTGATCCAACAAATTTAAATTAATCTTTGCATCATATTGCTTTTATGAAGATGACCTGTGATACTGTACATAAAAAGCACTTTTTAAAGCCCAGAAAGCAGCCTAAAGATTTGAAGCTTAAAAGGCTACAACTCTATTAAAGTCATCACATCTCTGGATGTCAAAAGGTTTCCTAAATTACTACTGTAACTAAAATATTATCAYTACTACTTTTGGAAAATTCTTTTTGCAATAAGAACTTAAGTGGACTGCATTCCCCGGCTCTTTCAAAAGGTAGCTTTGCTTTTATTTAGAAATGGCAATCTTAACATCAGCAATGCATGGAAACAAATACGTTTCATCAGAGACTCTCAGGTTTTCACAAAAAATAAATCTAAAATGAGGAAAATAAACAAAATGCATAAAATAGGACAACAAATAGAAGAGAAATAAATAAAAGAGTGATGTGTTTATGGACCAGAGACAGAGGTTGCCTTATACCTCTGCAAGGTCTGAAAAGAGTGCTTGGCTTGTGCTACGTCTCAAAGTATCCCAGTAGCTTCTGGGGACAAGGTCCTCTCCTTCTGTTTTAAGTACCTGCAGAAGTTGCAAGAAGCATAATTGTGTGAAAAATCAAGGAACACCAAAGCAACAGTTTACAGACTTTTCTTACTAACCAATCTTCAAAAGCATGGCTTGTTCTTTTGTTTTTACCCTGAGAAATCTCTACACAGAGTTAATTGTAAACCAAAGATACTTTTTAAAGCAATGCTGGGCTATTCCAATTATTCGCCTGTTACTTATAAAGTGGCTGTGCCAGAAGCATCACCAGATTTCACTTTCTCAAATAACATAATTTACAGACTGTATTTTAAAGTACATTTGACAACATGCATATACATTCTGTATCTGGCTCTTGTTTTTTCAGTAATTTTGTTCTCTAAGAAAAATATTATTTCATATTCTTATGGCATAAAATTTGCTTTCTCCTTTATCAAAATAATACCACAACCACCTAACTAGCAACGTAAAACTTTATTTTAGCACATAATCAAGGTGATATTCTTGCAGCAGCAAGGAAAAAAGCAAAATCAAGCCTAGTAAGTTCATTTTCCAACTGAAATGTGCTTATCAACMAAATATTACACATGTCTGATGATCAAACTTCACAGAAATTAAGTATTTATCTATACTACAAATATGCTTACTTCTTCATTCTAACATATCTGTATCATTTTTTGGAAGTAATTTTTTGAATCATCTGAAAAAATGGTCCTTTTTTATATTAAGCTTCCTTTTATCATGCAGTGAGTCTTATATTATATATTTCACTTTTTTATTCCCAAAGGAATTTACRGGAGATGATCTTGAACAGAGCTGAAGGCTACCTGAACTTGGCTAGGGTTATCAAGATTGATTTTTTTTCCCTTTCTCTCCACAAGTTAATCTAAAATAGATCTCCTATTTTCAGTGCTCCCTACTTGTGCCCATCCGGACACACAAGACGAAGTCACAGAATGATTTTAACCTACCTACAAATGAAAAAATTCCCCCTTTTTTCCCTGAGTCAGCACATATTGTTCTCTTAAAAATTGACTGCCATAAAATGTCTCCCATCATGGAGTTTGCAGATTCTGATGGGACTGCTCTATGATGTGTAAAGCCACTGTTACTGTGAAGAACACTGCACAGAAGGAAGATTTATTTTGCCTATGAGTTCTGCATAATATGAACGAAGATTTATTTTGCCTATGCATTCTGCATAACATGAACCATGGAAATTTAAATGTATGACATTCATTTAACAGTTGAAATGACATATATATGCCATATATATATGCCATATATATATGTTCATATGAACATATGTTCATATAAATTTCCACACAAATTTTAAAAAACATTAGTTTTTGTTTTTCCTTAATGCTCTTTGGCACAGTATCTCCTCAGTGAATATGATTTTGCTATGCTCCTCTTACTAAATAAGTACATCCAGAAGTAATACACTTACATGAGAGTATTATCTAAGGGTTCTTACCAATCTAATGGGACTCAATACTTACAGGACTGTCTTGTGATTATTTGCCTCTGATGTATTTTCTATATAAAAATACTTGTAAATGAATAATTATTTAATATTTTATATAAATGATGTTCTTAATATCACAGAAGTAACAAGATTTTGGCACTAGGTCAATATGTAATTTTATATAGAAGATAGAAATATATTAAGACATTAAATACAAAGTGTCTGGCTGCCGAAAATAACAATGTATTTGCTGGATTGAAATATGCTTAATAACTTGAATTTTTTGTCAACTTTACTACTGCTTCCAAAAGATAAATTGTGTTGTTTTGTCCTCTTTACAATATCACTCAGATCTCACTGCAACTTATGATCAAAGAAAACTGATAAACTACAATAATCATACTCATTTTTGAAACATTCTAGTCTTATCTTTCTCTTGTTGGGCAGTAATATGTCCTATGTTTCTCTCTGACACTTACTTACCCATTGGTATTTACTGAGCCATGTATATGTATAACTTCACTCTTTTATACACGTAATTCATGCAATTCTGTTATATGTATGTATTGTAAGTATTCATAGAATTTCTTCTCTTATTAGATTTTCTTTAGCCAGTGCAGTTAGTACCTCTGAGCATGTGCATTTTAATGACCATGTTTCAGTTGCCATTCGGCTAGTAAAGCACTCATGCAACTCACGCTGAACTAGTCTTAATACACATCTGCAGTATGCACCAGAACATGACATAAGAGAATTAACTTGCGCAAATGAAAATACAGAAATAACTAACTCATTTAAAACTGCACTTATACCCATCATATTGCTTACAGAACTTGACACTTGCCAAAAAAAAAAAAACCCAGATTTTTAAAAAAGACTGTGATGAGTAAAAGGACTCAATATGGCATTCCTGTACTGTTCTATACTTTGCAACATCCAAGTCCTTTCTGACTCTGCATCTTTTCATTCAACAGATTTCYTTTCTGCATATTGCCCAAATTGTGTGTGCTGATTTCAAGGAAATAAACCTGTGAATTCCTATAAATGAATAAATAAGTTACAAAAAAAMCCCAGATTTTAAAAGCTAATTTTAACTTTTGCTTGTCTGTAAGTCAAGCACTGAAAAAGAAGGAAACAGGAAGAGAGATTTTTYTTTCCCCTGAGTAGAAAGTGGTAAAACAATTTAACTAGTATTCCTTGAATGGACTAATGACTGCTGCTGGAGGATGTAACTTATACAGGTTCATCAAAACCAGGTCTGCAATTTCTCACTATGTATTTTATCCTTCTTCTACAGAATATTTTTCCGTCATTTTACCTGATCAGAGAGCAACCTTCCTGTTGGCAGGCTTGCCTGTTTCTAMATTCCTTATCAAACACACACAAGCTTTTGTGGAAATAAAGGTCCACCACGTTTTGATCGGCAATCAGAAGGAATTAACTGCATAAACATCAAATTTTGTGGCAGCATATTATTTCACCTCACTGGTGTAGACTGCATAAATTGAAAATGCTTAGAGTACATACACTGTTAGTAGAAGTATGATATCCATAAAGTTGAAGACGCTGACATACAGCAAAAACGGGCCAAGCCAAGTATCACATGTCAGAATGAAGCCAAAAGAAGGGGAAAAAAATAAAGACAATAGAATAGGTTAAGACAGGCATATCATCATTTTAGATATCATTAGATATTTTGTTTTCATTTCATTCAAAAAGGCAGTGGAGAGCAAATTGTTCATTTTCAATCTCATTCTTTAAATTTTCAAAAATAAAGTTTAGACTTGAGACAGCTGTCAAGAGGAATATTCCATTTTATAATCTTTCTTTACCTTTCTCAAAAGCTCTCCTTTTGGATGTAAGTTGCTTTTGCTCAGAATAAACAGTCTGCGAGAAATTCAACAGTATTAACTGAACAGTTAGCAAACAATGCTATTTAATTATGTAAAAATAATATAACAATTTTTTTTTAAAACAGAGAAAGATAGGTCTTTCAAGATGGGAGGAAAAGATCTCATTTTTTTTGGTCAGGAAGGTTTTAAGAAATGTTAACTCTTGAACTTCAAACTTCACCTTTTTTTCAGGACAAAGATCTGAAATTTGGAAAYTGTGGTTCTCAAAGGATAATGGGTACCATAACAACGCCTTGTAAAACATCAAAACGTTTATTATGAGGAATTTCTGCCATAAATATGCACATTGCAAATGAACGTACTTTTTCTGCTGTGGGATTGACAAAGGCTTGCCACTGATTTTTATTTGGTCATCCCTAAAAGAAGCTGTTGCTGCCACCTCTTCTCATCCAGACAGATCACAAACTTCTATATTCCCTACTTACTTTTCTCATATACATAAAATATTTGAAAACTGACACTGAACGAGTATTCAACATTGCATGAAAAATTATTCACATAATACAATTAACTCAAATATTTCACATTGGTCATGAATAGTAATTAATAATTAAAAAAAATAAAATCTAATTTTGCTTATCACATTTTAGCAGCTATTTTAAGACCATTGCGTTAATAACAAGCATCAGAATTAGTATGTCTACATAAATAGTTTTAGTAAGCAGATAAATAAAGAATACAGTCTGATCTCACCATTAAGATCTCTCACTGTCACAGACAATAATATTGGGTCATTACTATTCAGTTTACTTAGATATATAGACTTTGAGTGGAAACAGTGCTACTTTAACAGTACATAACATTTAAATATACAATAGATGTTTTTATTCTCTGTTAAGACAATAAAGTATATTTTTAAGAACTGCACTTTAGGATAAATTCTGGGTTTTATCTATCTATTCTTAAAATATATATTCTTTTAAAGAAAAGATTTATAAATAAAAAATCCAACTAGCAACTGCAACTAATATACTCACAAGCAGCGCACGTTTTTCTTCATCTCCTTTTCTTTCTCTCTTCTCATTTTTTTTCCTGAAAATCTCTTGCAGCTACAAAACAAACCATTTTCTTCTTATCTATCATTCAGGCTATTTTGCATGTATAATAATCATTATAATGCAATAATCAATAATAACTACAATAAACATTGCAAATGTTTTTTTCCTCAAAATCAAGCCAATAATTGTGTTTGGGAGCACTATTTGTCTGACCTAGAACATGGTGTTTTCTGAACCAAACATCAAACTGGTGGCGTATCAATGGTGCTACCGTAACTACGCAGTTGTGGCAGTTGTTCAAAGACTGGATTTTATCCACCAAAGTCTGATTCAGCCCTGATACTGCAGTTAAATGCACACAGACCTGTGTGGGGATCTGAATGCGAGATGGATGTGGTAAATTCTGCACAGATGTCTTAAATTTTAGAGTAACATATTTCGGAGAAGGGAACYAATTAAGCCAATGGGATCACCAAATTATCCTGCACGGTATGACAGAAATGAAATAAACAAATGCTGTATTGAGAGATCAAACAGCAAATGCATTTAGGAATCAGATTTTTAAGAATTTCCAAATCTGACTATAGTGACTAACTAGAATTTCCTGTAAGGCAAACACTGAACAGGGTATCACAGTAACTCTTCTTGAGTGAAAGAATAATTGACAGACATTTGTATGTTTTTCTCATTTTTTTTTTGTTTTAGCCAAACTAGAGGCACAAATTACTGTAACCTATCCTGACAAGAAAAGAGACATGATAGCAGGGCTTTTAGCTGAGATCCCTGGCTTTGAGTATTATACAGTTTGCAATCCAAAACTGTAGGAGAAAAAAAAAAGGTAAATGAAGAGATAGAAGCAGAAAGAAAATACCTTGTGAAAAGTGAAGCAACAAGCCATCAAGGAGGAGAGAAAAGTAGCAGTAAATGAAAAAATAAAAAAAAATCTGAAAAAAAGTAATGCACCCTTGGATATATTTCTCCAGCCACAGAAGCAGAGGGAGTAGGGTTCTGTTGCACTCATCATTAAAGCACTTGCTAAACTTTTGGAAATGGATCTTTTGTTCATAAAGAGCGCTATAGGATACCAGTGAGTAGAAGAGTGAACGTGAAAGGCTCTGGGAGTACTTTCATAGGAACATTGTTCGAAATAGGTAATGAGACTGACTGTTGAAAGCAGCAAAAACAAGATCTCCTGTAACAAGGGAACACAATCCCTCTGTTCCCTGACCTCACCCCTATGACATAAGCAAAGAGGAACTGTTTGAATTTCTAACAAGAAAAAAAAAAAAAAAAGGAAACACCACACTATGCTTAAATAATGAACAAAACAATCTAGAGAACTGCTTTGTTCAAACAATAAAGTGAGAAAAGCTCTACTTTGACAAACACTATACTTCAGGTTTGTAGTATAATAAAACTTCGGATACAAAAAGTTTCCAAGTTCCAGGTCTCCCGCCATTGCTCAAAACCACATCAGAATTATTTAGCTCAACTTGTGCACAAGTGCTGTATTTTATTTCATTATAGATTTTGTCTAAAACAGATGAAAATGTTGATTGACATAATGTAACACTATCGATTCTTTGGGGATCATAAGAAGAAGGCATGAAAAAGTGAAGAGTGTTCAAAGAAAAATATTCTTTCCCAGGTTCCCTCATCATCGTGGCAATCAAATAACTCTACTGACCCTAGGAAYAGCAATACTACTTTAATACTCTATTTATTAGAGAATGCAGTAGCAATTAAGCAGATCCAGATGGAATTAAATGTCAAAGAAAAAAACATATACAGTACACAAGTACACTGTAAAAATAATGAATATCTGAAAAAACAACAAATTTCAAGATTATAGAAAAATATTCAGACTGAAAATACACCTACCACTAAGAATTCCTTTTTGTCCACCATCTCATTGCCATCAGTATCAAACATGTTGAAAGCAATTCTAAAACCTGCATGTGGCTCTGCCAGAAAAAGAAAAAATTAAAAAAAGATCAGTCCTTTTGCTTAGAAAAGATACATTTCTATGATATTATTTGTCATCTGTTTACAAAAGCAATTTTACTCAACCAATTTAAATTGGTAAACAGGTGCACATAGTGAATGCAAGGCATAACACTGCTTATTTTCATATGCAAATYACAGAATCATTTACACTTTATTTGGGCAATTTTTCAAAAATGAAAAATAGATATGATTATCATGCACTAACAAATGGAACAAAACAGTAATAACATAACAATTTCTTAACTGGGGTTCTGCTGAAGTTTCTGCTTGAACTTTCACAATGCTCAACAAAATGTGTTTCAGATAAGAAAGCACTTAAAGCATAACATCAGATTTTAGTAGGGCAGGAGAGGTTCAAATAGACATAGAGATGCATTATACACTTTTTTTCCTAAAAGTAAACAGTGTTTCAATTAATGTACAGGAATATATTTTCAGCTCATAAATTGCAAGGAGTTGCCCCCCTCCCCTGCTCCCAAATACTTACTTGTTAAAATACATAAGAGGAACAAATATTCTGTGTAAGATATTACACCTGAAGAAAAAAAAATGATATATCATATTAGGTCTATGTTGTCTTTCCTTCCTAAACTTGCAAATATTAGATATATGTATCAAAAGATGCATTTCTACACATTTGAGTATGTATAATGGTATTTGTGTGCATATGACTGTATTTGTCTTTTTTTTTTTTTTTAGGGAAGAATACACTAAATAATGTGAATAAATAGCTACAGCGACTTCATTGGAAGCTGATTAGATTCCTGGAAATTCATATAAACTATGTATTTGTTTGTCTTTCCTAAAACCACATCTATAATGAACGAGAGCACTCTTCAGCAGTATGTAAACATTTCCTCTTTTAGAACTTCAATAATGCTCCCTCTGATACCTGCTGTTTCAATACGTGTCTTGACTTTAATAAGTGCTTGGTAAACACAAGTGCATTTTGTCTCTTAATTGAAAATCTGGTCCCATTAAATTAAAAATACTAGGTATTTTAATGCCACCTTAAACATTGCACACTGAAGATCAACAATACAAAAATAAATGCAGGCATTTAAATAAAAAGTCTTATGCTTTGTATCTTCTGTATTCTACCCAGCATCTTGCAGAAGTTCTGTCTCAAAGGCCTACATGAATCTGTTTGGACTAGCAGATATCAGGAAATCAGACACCTCACAAGTTTGGATACAGAGAGGTGCAATATTTTCTAACAGCCAGTCAATAAATCTACAAAGAACGTATTTTAGAATTTGTTTGATGACACCTTCTTTGTTGTAAAAACAAGGAAGGAAGTACTATTGTCAAGGAGTCTGTCACAGGTATGAATAAAGCAATAGAAAAAGCCTTAGAAGTATTGTCTCCTTTTGTTTCTGCTGGTATAGGTAGCTATGGGCTGTCATATGAATCTGGTTGAATCTCTGAATGTTACAGGAGAAATGCTCTGAAATGACAACTGCACAGAGAGTGAAGAAGAAACAGGAAGATCAGAAAGAACAGACAGCGGTCACTCAAGCTGACCCAGGGTCAGCTGGCATAAWTTTGTGTAGCTCAACTATTTAAAAGAATCTTTGTACTTTTCGAAGATGCAAATCAGACTATATATACAAGTTTATTTCAGCCATATTAAAAATAATACTTGTAATAATTTGTTTCGGAAAAATAAATTCTCATCTCTCACCTTTCTCATTGAGATTACGGAAAAGTTTAGATGATCCTTTCCAAACTGGCGGTGTCTCCATAAGTATTTGATTCAATTCCTAAAAAAAATAAGATTTCAGAAACATAAATACACATAACTGAACATTTAAAGAAGACAGTATCAGAAAATACTATGAAACCAAGATGCAAGACACAACTGTATGTAAATCAACTAGTTAATGTAGCTACACTTTATCATAACYACTTTGGAAGAGCTCAAGCTCATACATACATTTTGTGCTTACGATCAGTCCATTTACCGCTCATCTGAGCACATCTGCACAGATACTAAGTGTTTGCAGAATTGGAGATCAGTAGTAAGTAAAGCAAAAACACCAGGCATTGCTGGTCACCTATCCATGAGATTCAGGAGCCAAATCAGTCTGATCTGACAAAAGGAAATAAAGTTCCAACTTTTTGATAAAGATGAAAAAAGAGCCCCATCTTTCTCTGCGACTGCAAGTTTACATGATAAAAGAAAGTAACTGTAGTAAAATCTGTGGTTGTAGAACAGCCCATTTTACACATGGGAATTATTACCCACCTGCTTTGAAAGGGATCTCCACTTTTTAGCATCTGCAACAAAGGACAAAAAGTTATGAATACACAGAATTTAGTTATGTCACAGAATATCACAGAAATCAGATCGCCCCTGTACTCAATGCTTTATAGGCAAAGAAATGACTTTTACCCTGCTTACTTCACAAGAGAAATCTTCAAACAGTACAGTCTGTCTCAAAGTAATTGACTTGTATTTATGTTACTAAAAGGTTAGTTTAATATATATCTAGATTTCTAACTTTGAAGAAAGATTTAAAATGTACAGTTTTAAATCCAAACTCCACTTCAGTTAGGGAAAGCTCCTTTATCTCCAAAACGCACCATTCCACATCAACCAGAGACACAGGAAATAGATAGAATTCAAGTTTATCTGTGGTATATTCCTCCTTCTATCTTGACTAAGCAGGATTATACGAAGCAAATAAGCTAAAATATTTCCATATACATTTCTTTTTTAGATTTTTAGTGTGAATTAACGTTTCATCTCAAAATATCAAAATAAAGCACTACAGAACAACCTCGTTTGTGATATAGATTGATTTACACTTATGCCTATTACAAAACAAGCAAATAAACAAACATGCAAAAAAACAACAACAAAAAAAAAAACAGGCAAATAATTATATCTAAATTTCCAATCAGGTAATTTTYCAGTCATAAATATGTACAGGTCTATTTTTCTAGACAAGCAAGTAAGTTTTTTAACAGGTAAGTATTACATCTAAAAGATTACAGTTAGTCAAACTAGAAATAAAGGGRACAAAATATTTTTCCTCTTTTTTAAAATTTGATATGCTGAAAATAGAGACATATGTTCAAATGATAAAAATATATAAAATTTAATAGTCATGCATAATACATTTCCTCAAATTAAATCCTGTATCATAAAGACAGGAGTGTAAAGTTATCCATGGTGTTTATCTTTTATTTTTTATAATGACTGCTTTAAGTCAACATTTTATAAAAGAAAATATACTTTTACCATATTAATCATTGTTTAATCAAAAAAGGAAGTGAACACTTTACAAGGTTTACAAGATCTTCAGAGAACATCAATCACAATAGACTCATTCATTCCATTAGAAATCTCATTCAGGTCTAGCATTATTAGCTTTTCAGTAAAGCTGAGGTAAAGAGCTACTATTATTACTCTTCAAAGGGCATTTTTGCTTTCTGACAAAAATCAAGGCCTTTCTAGTTTTCCTCAATAAAAGTCCAATTGTCTGACCTTTTTTTCTAAAAGATACAATTACTATAGCACATCAGCTGGCATGGACCCRATTAGTCACAATTTAAAGCAAAACCAAAATGATAACACAAATCGTAATATGATGATTAGCACTTATTATTTTATTCAGAAGGAAAAGAAAAAGACAGAAAAAAAGAAGGAAAAAAACCCACATTCCTTAAACATACTAASTTCAGTGAAACAAGACAGAAAAATAGGACTTGCCCAAACTGACCAAGCAGTACTTTGACAAAGCTGCAGAACAAAGATGAAAACTAACATTCAGAACCCTGAAGCTGGACATGGTAACACCAGCAGATCATCTACGTTGTCTACTCATTCCTATGTGTCAGCCTTCTGCCTAACGTGTTTTTAAAGTGTTCCAGGCAATGACTTTCATCAGTAATGAAGTCATGCACTTCTAGTTCTAGTTAGTTTGCACTGTATACACTGTCTACACTCCCTCTTAATAAAACCACTGCAGTTGTATTTTCTCTAAAACTAAAAGGCAACCAGGTTAATTTTGCTTCTGATGTCAGAGATGAACTGGGTTGAAGCAGAAGGATTTCAATAGAAACAAGGTTCATTGGTCTGGCCTTGGAAAGGTTCCTGGTTGCCCTAAGTTCAGATCGCTTCTTCCCTGGTGTGGGATCCTTGCAAACTTAAAGCTGGACCCAGATAAGCCACTATGTTACCATATTGGTAAGGTCATCTACTTTCCAACCAGATTAAGAGGTCTGGTGAATTAATGAAGACCTGACACTTCACTGATGCAACTGTAGTCAGTGGACTTCCACTGGAAAATTAAGCACTAAAGATGACTATTGCTGTGAAGCTGAGAGCTTAGTGTTCGTTTTAGATGGAAGTGAAGCAGCAGTTTGCTTGCTGCACTATAAGGTAGAACTGCCTAGGATCTAGTATCTTCTTTTCAAGTTCTGACTCACAGTGTTTCCTCCTTTTTTTCTTCCCTCTCACCTGAATATTTGCACTGGGGAAATGGTTACAGAGTAGGCATATATTTAAATTAACATGGCACCATCTTAATAGTGTACCAGACATATACACTGTGGTCAGTCTGCTCAGAGTATCATAAGCTGAATTAAAGATAATGTTTCTTTTTATTATTATCCCCTAAAAGATAATCCYATATATGGTACAAAGGCTCCATAGCCATATTTGGCTAAGTTAGAGGATGGGTTGCCCAGAGACATACTACTAAACCCAATTCAACAGTCGCAGAAAGAGAAGATTTGGGCATGTGGGCAGAGAAAATATAAAGTTTGGGTGTGTATTTGTACTAATTTCCAGGATAAGGAATCTGCTTTCTTTTCTTTAACTGCAGAGAGAAAAAAGAGAATGAAGAACTGCATCCTGCTAAGAGGTTCAAAGTTTTTGAAGCTTTTACCATCTAAGACTACCTAGGGCTCTATTTTCTCATACTTCTTTGATATTACAAGATTATATCCTTACTCGAGATTTATGYAGGTTTTGATCACTGACATGCCATGGCTGAATCATTTTCTCAATTACTGCTAAGAGAACAAAAGCTAAAAAATCTAACATGTGCAAAGAGATTTAAGCTCTCCTCGGACTCAAGGTGACAGTTTCAGCTGGTTTTCAGAGTTCTCAACATTAGCTTTGCACTGCAGATTTTAACAAGAAAGTCCCAAGCTGAGTTATCATAAATGTCACAGTTGAGCAAAGCAAAGTCTTCACTTTTCCCAGAAGCTGAGTTCTGCTACCAGACCACTGTAAGCCAGGAAACCAAACTAGATCAGAAATGAACTGTATAATTTTACTATCTAGTCAGTCTTTGATATCTAAAGCTAGATTTGAAAATAAGTGGATGAAAGATTATATTTTATTTTTCATTATTTTAATTAACACATAGCACTGTCTCTGGCAATTTTTAAATGTAGAAAGTGAATCCCCTGAGGGACTGAAACTCTTACTCAAAGTACGTTATTTAAAAGATCATAATATAGTTGTAGAATCTCTTTATGGCAAAACAACAACAACAAAAAATAGCAGACATTTTTAAATGGGGAAAACTGTAAAGCAAAGTTTCCTAAATTAGAGAACTCAGATCCTGCCTGCTCATTTACACAGGAACTACATGGAGAAAAGGATGTAAGAGTTTAGAGCAATATTGGTTTGCTTAGAAGGAAATCAGAATGTAACTTAGTCTTTCATGCCTACCAAGATATGTGTGACCTATAAGGCACAAGTATTTAATTAATTTTTAAGGGAACCAGAGAGCAGTATATAGATGTTTACAACCTAACGGCAGCCAAACTGTWAACACTTGGATATGAAATTCTAAAAATGAAATTTTGGAAGACTCAATATCATTTCACCACAATCAGAAACAGAAGTAGTAACCAAAAGCAAATTAAAAAAAAAGTACCCCATTAGCATTTTCTCTGGCATTTTTATCAACACAAAACGCCTGCTTACGTTTAGGTTCATCATTCGTGACAGCCTGAATGAAGTCATATGGAGTCATATACAGCTGTCCCTCGAATTCCAGACTGGCAAACCTACGAAACCGCTGCTCCCGTGGAGTGGCGTAAAGGTGCAGGTCTTCAAGGTCTGTTCTGTTTTCTGTACCCTTCAAAGACAGAAGGAAACCATTTTAATGCATGAAAAAGTTTTGTTTTGCAATTGACATTGCCATTCACTGTATGGAAACTGGAAACAACTGTGATAATTAGTAAAGTCAAATGGACCCAGGTATTTTTCATGTTACATTGAGGATTTCACTGCTACCATTTTCATTCTTTTGAAATCTTAACAATAAACCTTCGTGCATGCAAACTCTTCAGAACATCTTTGCCCATGAGCTATAGATAGAAAGGACAACTTTAATTCAAGAAAGACCATGTAGCTCAAAAGAGACTAAAGTCATGACTCATAATTTCATCATTGATCTCACACAAGCATCTAAATAAAAGGCAGGCAGGACTTGGCAACAGAAGACTCTAGGTATGGACCCAAGTGAATAGAGAAATAAAATTGTCTTTAATTGTAATAATATTACTTTTAGTCCAAATTTCTTGTTCAAATCTTTCCTTCTACTATTACTCATTCATGAAATATACAGTAACGACCTCAAAATCCTTGATTATTAGGAATTAACTATTATGTTAATAAAAAAGTCAAGATATTCTAAAGTGTGACCTCAACCCGTTCTTCTTCAGGCACTCATTTAAGGAACTTTTCATAATATATAATTACAAAATACGTTTATTTCTCTCCAATATTAGTGGATGATACACAGAGGATCTAGGAACTATGAACATTTTAGGGTCACTGTAACTTGCTTCCCTTTGATTTATTTCACACTCAATACCCAAGCAAGGCAATCACTGTAGCAGAACTAGCGTCAGATGTAACAGACACACCAACAAGACAGMGAGTAGATGCTGAACATCTAAGGGTGAGCAGTGTTCATGAAGTAGTGAGTAGGATTCAATAAGATTCCAATTTCTATTTGAAGTTTTAAGAGCTTACCTAGACTAAATCTCACAGTAATTATCAACAATCTTCAAAAACTTTCATGAAAGTGCAGCTCTTTGACAAACAAAAGAGGGGAGGTCTTTTATGCTTCTGTTTACTAATCCTCTTGGCAATCCTGTCTACTAATTACAACCATCTTGTATCATGTTATAGCTCTCTGCCTTTTAAAAACTGGACACAGCCATTTTCCTCGAGCCGAACGGCATGAATCTGCCCATAGCAGCATTATGTGAAACTGGGGAGCAGTAGGTTAGTCACCTGCTGTGCTGATTTACTGGGGCTAATGGACCTTCCAGGGAAAAAATATAGCCCTTCAGCTGAAACCAAGAATCTAGCTGATATCCATCATTCCCATTCTTCCAACTTCACAACTGAAAATCATAGAATCATAGAATGCCGWAGGTTGGAAGGGACCTCAGAGGTCATCGAGTCCAAYCCCCCTGCWCACGCAGGGTCACCTAGAGCACGTGGCACAGGGCTGCATCCAAGYGGGTTTTAAAGATCTCCAAAGAAGGAGACTCCACAACCTCTCTGGGCAACCTGTTCCAGTGCTTTGTCACCCTCACAGTGAAGAAATGCTTCCTTAAGTTCCTGTGGAACTTCCGATGYTTCAGTTTGAAGCCATTTCCTCTAGTCCTATCCCTGCYCACCACTGAAAAGAGGCCGCCCCCCTCCTCCTCACTGCCTCCCTTGAGGTATTTATACACGCTGATCAGGTCCCCCCTCAGCCTCCTCTTCTCCAGGCTGAACAGACCCAGCTCTCTCAGCCTTTGCTCATAGGGCAGATGTTCCAGGCCCCAATAAATAAAAGTGGTAAGACTCTAGAAGAGTCTAGACAGCCTAGAAGATYTGAAGAAGGCCTACAAAGTTTCATAATTACTATACGCAAACAAAACTATAAGGGTGATAATGCTCTTTCACTAACATAACATATTTTAATTCCTAAGAAATGCTCTCTAGAAGTACAGCATTTCCCATGGCTGTCTAAAGCTGCACCTTTGTTATGCAGAGCTGACACTAGATCAGTGCACTTTCCTTACACATCTTCTTTCAGAGGGACATCCCTGCCATGTAGCAACATCATCCTCCCTTACAGAGCTTGGATCCTTGGCCATATAGGAGGCTACATCCCAAATGTCAAAAACTTTTTTTTTTTACATTTAAACCACTTCTGYATGTGTTTGTAACTTCAGGATAAATAACGTCCTTCCTAATTTATTATTTTCTCCCTTTACTCACAGCAAAACTGAGGGAAGGAGGTTTATACTTTCTACCAAGCAAAATTGCTGTTCAAAACTCATTCCAGTTTTGGGTTCATCCTTGGCTTGCTGTGTCTATCAGCAGAGACAACTCAAAGAGCCCTGACAGCCAAGTATTCTCACCAAAAGATTTCTTCAGATTTCCCTAGCACGTGGTTTAACCTCCATTTCTAGCCCCATATTTGTCTTAYTAGGAGTCCCAGTTCAGATATATGACCTGGTTGAATTTGGTACAATTAACCTGTATAGTCACATGTTGAAATCCATGCAATATCTCTGCATTGCCATAAGACGGCCTAACACAACACATAAGCATTGAAAATATCAATAAATAGTAATGCTATGGATCAGGTTCAATGGAAATATGGTGCCCAAGATAAAGCATGATATCATTACCCCTCCTATTCAAAAGCCCAAAGAAATGTGCCTTTCCAAGTATTAGTCTCACATTACATGAAGTCAGTAATTCAGAAACTTTACTGTGTGGCAAGAGACCTAGTTTTCCCATRGAGATAAATACCACATGAAGGATTTGCTGTCTGAAAATTAGGAAAACTGATGCCTACAGGCTAACAAAGCTCTGCAGAAGTAACCTGGTCGAACTGATCATGAAAAGCCAGAAAAAATCCTCCAGTTTCAGCTTCTAAAAATATCTAAAAATAATACAAAATARTTTGCTAAAGAAATAGGTAAATCTGTGTTGTGTGTGTGCAAGCGTATATAAGGCACAAGCCTCCAACAGTATCACATAAAAYTTTGCAGTGTTCCTGTTCCAAGTCAAATCAGTGTTTTCCTTTTCCAACTGACACAAAGGTGAGACTATTTTAGCTAGAGAAGCCAACACTTACTGCTAAAAGTACCTTTTGCTTGCAGTCAAAGATATGTTACAGCAGTTTAATCTTTAACTAATTTATTTCAAGAGAGTGAGTTTCTTTGAATTTTTCTTGCAAAGTAATCTATCTTCCATCAATGAGAATCTGTGGAAATTAATGAAATAAAAAGGTTTTCAAAGCAATGCTGTTCCTTACTTCCTTCGTTTATATTTGACTTGAGGCTTATTTAATATGCTCCCATGTAGATAAAAGTAGTACAATTTTGTTTTCATGCTGGGTGGCCAAAAGGTTAAACGTCAAGTTCCCCGTGTGGGAAAATCCCGAAGTAGACAAAACTGTTTTGATGCTTAGTGAAGTTATATTTCTAGCAGACTACTCAGATGTAGCACAGCCAACAACTCTGTTAGTTGATCCCTCTTCACTGAGATAAGGACATTATTATATTAAAATATTTACAAGCACAAGAGGCTGGAATGTATTTAAAGTACTGTGAAAAGGGCCTGGTCAAATATAAGTCCTTTACCATCCTTGGGGTAAAAATGTTTACCTATAACCATAGCTATTCCAGAAATCCTCCTAAATAACTATCATGCTACGATATTCTTCAACAGTCTTTCTTACACTGCTTCCACATGGAAATTGCTCAACCTCCAGCAGTTCTCCACAAAGTTTCAGTCAGTAGGTATGTCCTGCTATATATGCCCAKATGCATGCATTTCTGTGGGAAAGATTAAAACACATCCGCAGCTGGATGTGCCAGTCACAAACATGTGTCATCTTCTTGGCTGTCACTACAGCTGCTTGGCAAGCAGCATCCTTCTCAGGATAGTGACAGCAAGGACTTGTAGGTATTACGAGCCAAAGAGCTAATGACTCTGCTACATCTAGCAATTAACCTGGTACATCAAAAGCACAGTAATACTTAAGAAAAAAAGGCTACCTATGAATGATCCTTGTCCCAGTGATGCTTTTACACATACCCTCTTTAGGCAGGCAGAAGAGCCTACTCTCTAGAGGAGTTTGCCTTACTTGTTAACGTCTTGTTCTTCATTTCACAGAGCTGGAAATATATCATGTAGTCCACTTAGAAACATGAAGCTACAAATAAACTTGACCTTTTGAGTATTTCCACAAAGACAATTTGACAGTACTACTGAGATACTAAAAAAATCTTCAGAAACATCCAAAGTATGCAGCTTCCTTCTGGAAATGAACCTCCAAAAATGGAAATGCCTTCAAAAAGCTGTATGTAGTAATTACTCAGCATCTCCTTTTCTCTTCCTTTCTCCCCCTCTCAACTCCTAAATCACCTCTGAAGGAAGCTGTTCCTGAAGGATATTTAGTAAAAAGGACTGAAAACAGGAATATGGAGTTCACTAACATTTTACAATGAGAATATGATTCTAGAAAAGATCTCTTTAGAGCACTAAATATATCACTAATGGTATTTTTAACAGAACCTCCATAAACAGTAACAGATGACAGTAGAAGCTTGGCAGTAAGGAACATGAAAATAAGGAACTAAGGACAAATGCTAATTCTCATGGGGAATTCTGACTCACCATTACCAATATTGCATCGTCTTCTAACATCGCTACAAACATGAAACAGAGCTGTTCTCGCAAGGTAAATACTTCTCAAGGAAGTATTTACTTACTATATCCTTCACTTTATTTCCCTACTACCTTGATCAGAGCGTCTAGGCTCAGGGCCCTTCTTGGCTCAATATTGCTCTCAGTTGCCAGCAGAGAAAATCTATTCCACATTCAAAYAACAGTGCTAAGAGCTTCCTGTTCTGCATCAGCATCTCCAAGACTTAAAAGGAGCTGTCTGTCAGCAGACCTCATCCAGTCAACACCGAAACCTTCACACACAAAACTTGCATGTCTGATGGCAGAATTTGACTTYGGTGTCAAAGCGATATGTGAAAGTGAACTGGGAATTAAAGGCTCTGTGGGTACTGGCAACAAATGCAACAGCAAAACAGTTTCTTTACTATAGCAGCCAAGATGTTGCTCCATGCAATCACATATAACTCCCAGGTCCTCAGGACTGGAAGAATTCACAAAAAGCATACGGAAAGAGGGAATCTTGTATGGAGCTTTGGCTCATGCTGCTCATTTAGTAGCTCTTACYGCCTACCTCCAGTGACAAAATATTTGGTCAAGCAAGTACTTTTTGCGCTGACCATATGAGATTTRCTTTCTCAAAATGTTTGCCACGTCACTACCCCACATTGATGACATATGTGACAGCTTACTTGTTTCTACCAGAGCAACTTCTTGCAAACTTGTACATAAGTTCACATTTATACGGCTCATCAAGTTTCATATGGTATAAATTTCAAAAAAAAAAATAGGAGGGAAGACCTGTACAATGTAATCTCCCTTTCTCTAGGTGACTCACATTGTTTTATTATTTTGAAATTATATACCCCATCTCTGAACTTGCCAGGAACATGAAAGTGTCCCATCAACATCTGTGTAATCTTCAGCTTTACACCTGCAGAATAGAAAYCTTTTTAAAGTTCATTGGTTCACTATCCAAAATAGTAAGGCACCACTAAAATACTGGATGCCATCAGTAGAAGAAAGCAATGAATTATCAAGGTAAATATTAACTTTAATATTCCATTGCTACTGACAAGCATTTCTGGATTCAGTGACAGAATCTGAAGAAAGCCTGTAGCAACACTAGCTGGGCCCTGCATGACTCCTGGATGCCTCCACCGCCCAAATGAACATCATCTGGTGATGCTGACCCACAAGAAGACAGCCATTCTTGGAAAGTCAAAATATAAACAAGGTTAAAAAAAAAMCCCAAATCACCATCTCCCCATGTTTGTTTTTATTTGGAGGGTTCAGAAACCTCCTCTACTGTCTATTACAGCTGCTTAGAGGAAACAATTCTACTTATTACATACGTTTACCAGAAGAGGTAAGAGGTACCAAGAAAGGAAGATGTGTCCTTGAATCACAAGTTTGACAAAGGGTGGTCACCTTAGTACCATGAGCAGTTTTTTAGTGATACTGTTAGTAAATAAATAAGATACGGTCTATGAAAACCTCCACCCAAAGGTACTTTTTGTTAGCTAAATACTCCAAAATTTCCTTTTGCTATGTGGTCATCTCAGGTCAGAGACCCAGTGATGAGGCAAAAAATACTCAGTGCAAGTGCTTCTGTCAGCTGCTATAGACAGCAGGACTGAGAGCAGAGGTGCCATCCACCCCTTGCTCCCAAGGATCCAAGAAAACCTGGGAAAAGCAGTCTGCTGGAGGRCGGATTAGAAAGAGGTCCGTAAACAGAAACATTGGGATAAGGCAGGAAAGATGGGTGGCTGGAAGAACAAAAAAAAATAAATAAATAAATTTAAAAAAGAAAGAAGTTTGGACAGTTTGCCTTGGAGAAAGAGAAAGCAGATTGCGACTGCAAATGAAACAGTGAATTAGGGAAGTACGAGAGGAAGAAACAAAAACTTGAAAAGACCCAGAAGATAGTGTCAAAGTTTGCACATGAGGAATAAAAAAGGAAATGCCTTTGGCTTGACCTTTCAAAAGCTGGAGAAGATCCCAAGAAACCTGAACCTCATCTTTCGTGGTGATCAGTATATGATATAATTGTAAAAACCTCCTGCCAGAATATCTAATTTCCATCAAACTCCTTCACATTGAAGCAGCAGGTTATCGCTCCCCGGTAATTATTCCACATGCACATACTCTGTGGTAGATCCTAATAACACTGACAATTAGATGACTTCTCACGATAGAGCTTCCTACTTCAAAAGCTATTACATTTTTTAACTGCTAAGTACTATTAAAATGGCTAAGCTCAGCACTAAAAATCAGGAGTTAAAAAGAGTCCCCTGGGCAACATAAACTCAGTCTTCTAGGAAAGGACATTGCAACACAACACAATAATATTTCCTGTCTATTCTATGCAACTTAAAATATGAAATCTCTACATTTTCTCTGCTCCCCCTGACCTGGCTGGCTCTTCTAGGGATSTTTATGAACCTGTAATGAAGGAGGTGGCTGCACGCACCATCCTGTCCTTCAACCTACTCCTACAGTTGAAGGGCACACAGTGAACGGGAAAGGGGCTACATCCCTCTCTCCAACACAGAGTCTGCTGAGCAAATCACCTCAGCTGATGGTCCCCCAAATGAGCACAGAAACCTTTGTATGCCTACAAGGAAACCCTATGCAGTGTGCAGATACATGGAGCTCATGGCCACAGGAACTTCCTCTGGGTGGTTCMTCACCTGCATCCCGTGGTCTTTCTCTAYCTGCTGTCAATGAGTAGTCAGTCYCTCTCTACTGCCACACCAGGCCTTCAGAAGCAASAGTCAACAACAACAGCAAAAAAMCCCCACARACTACAGGAATCCACTAGTTCAACCCAAAAAAAAACATAGCGATTTGAAATTCTGTTGGGGGCATGATTCATAAGGATGTTTTTTTCAGAAATGCTGAGCACTCAGATCTGACATGTGAATTCAATATTACTGAATTCACTCCAATTCAGGAGCAAGGGCTGCAGTGTAAAGCTAAGGATCTCAAGACGTGATCTCTTCATCTTAGTGAAGCCACACAAGCAGCACGTATACACTTGAACTTCATCTTTTCTTTTTTTTGTCATCCAAAGTTACAGTAGAAGCACCAAAAAAACCCCCAACCTTTTGTTCACAGTGAGATATGAATAACATGAYATTTCTAATGCAAGACTTCTTAACCATATGGAAAACAAGGTACCAAAAATCCACTTGCTCACAAGTCGCTGTCCATCCATCTTGATGCATGTTCCTACAGACTCCTTGTTTTGGACATACATATTATGGAAGCCTTAASGGTTTCAAACATAACCTTAATTCTGACAGCTTTAGAGCCTGCATCCTCAATGTTTTCCCAGYTGTGTGCGTAGAAATAAGTGACTACACACCAAACCGAATTTATTGACTTTTCCGTGGCGCATTTTCACCCTTCCCCTCCAARGCAGCTCTGGAAGGCCAAATGCAACCAGCAAGGTAAACTGGGCTTGCTAAAGTGATTTTCTGCCCAGCAAAGCAGCAAGAGGGGCTGCAACGGCTCGTCTTGGGTCCTTGGCACCCCGATATGGTGCTCAAGACACAGCCATGCGCAGGGAGCGCCCCGACTCCACATCCCTTGGTGGCGGATGCCATCGGCTGAGCCTCCTGCCTGGGCCCCAAGGCGCAGGCGCTCCCAGCGTTTGCGTTGGAGCCTGGGGACCTGCAGAAAGGCCCTTCCCAGCCCGCACGTCTCGCAACGTGCGCTTGACCTGCAGACGAGTTTAGCCCCTCGCACCGCTGACCTTCAGCCATAAGAGACGCCGTAGASACCAAAAGCCACAGTGACCAACGGCCGCTGTCACCAACGGCCACCACGGCCAACCGCCACCGCGCCCAACGGCCACCGCGGCCAACCGCCCCGCCGTGGCCCCCGCGCGCCGCCCCCCGCCGCGCCGGCCCCC
>NW_020454427.1:4759264-4761764 GCF_003342845.1 Nothoprocta perdicaria | reverse complement strand
GGCACAATAAATTGTAGCACATCAAGTTTTATTGCTTACTCCATTTTCTAACCAAGCTCTTTTTTAATACACACACATGTACACACACGTTTATACATATGCACATGTACAAATAAATATATGTAATACATCCGCTGTGTACCATATACATATAGAAATAAACTGGTTTGGTTTGGAGCATATGTATCAAGGTTTTCAGTCTATTCCTTTCTTCCTTCCCTTGCTATAGGTGCTGCCTATGGCAATATGCCTAGAAAAKGTATAGTATACATATTGTCTGCGGAAGCCCTGACTACTTGCTATGGAAATAAAAACTGGATGGCATATGTATTTGTTCAGTGACACTGAAAGTGCTGTCTCGAGGAAGCATATATAAAGTCAATTAGATTGGACTGTATGCTTTACGTTGAATAATACACTCTTGTAAAAACACTCTTCAAAATTATTTAACTTCCCATGATACAGTCTCAGAGGGTGGAAAAAAAAATCARTGTTATCTTTTCCTGTCACATGACTAGTGCAAACAACAAAAAGAAAACCCCTTATCTTTTTGCTTCTTTTCTGGTACTTTATAAAATAGCACAACCGGTTTAGTGCCCAGACATTAAAGACTCCGCTCGGAAAGGATCGACGCTACGTGGTCCACTCCACTTGAAACRTCTCCGATATAGAGCAAGAAAAGGGTGGTCAGCCACTGGGGGGGCTGCAGGTATTTAATAAACCCCTTTTCCTGGCGGAAGAGGCCTCTCCTGTRCCTCAGGAAGCAGCGCAGGGGTCCGGGATCATCTCCCTCCTGGCTCGGCCGTGTTGGCTGCCCGCTCAGCTGCAGCTTCCCAGCGTGTCCCGCACAGTGACGGACAGACCGCGCTTGGATCCTCGGCACTCACGTCAATAAAACACCTGATGYGGGTGTCAGACGTTGTAGGGCTGCGTGAGTAATGAGTGCACAGGCTACTTGAGAAATCGGTGCCATATAGTTGATTCAACTTTGATCTATTTCTTTGATTTAGCACTGCAATTAAGTAGATTCGGTTCAAAGAGAAAGCTCATTGGTTGATGTTTTACACTGATGTGATAATGTTTACACAGATGTGCTTTGAAATCTCGATTATGGTGGATTTTTGGGTCCCACCACATGACAGGSTCCTGTTATCTGAAAGGTAAAATAATATAACATCTATCTGTAAGTGCCTTCAGAGCAGGTCTGCCTGTGCTCTCTTCAGAGGTGATTTATCTGATCATTGTATTTAGCGTTAGGGTTTTTTTTTTTTTTCTGTTTTAAATCCCTCCACAGTAAATCACTTGCTTTAAAGCAGCCTTTTTATAATTCAGGTGCACACAGGGGCAGTACTTAGGACTGCAATGATGAAAAGGTGTAGCATTACCTGCTTTAAAGCACCTGCCAATTAATTAGCCCTATACTCTTCATCRCAAATAAAGCTAAGCAGTCAAATCCATTTGATCTCCCAGATTTAGACTGTGACTGAAAAGACCACGGAGCAAGACTGAGGAACTAATCTTTCAAGATTCTCTACAACTTTTTTGTTTTAATGAAACCTTACACCGCCAGGCGATTCTCTCCAGCTTTTGAAAGAATTAGGTATGAGGGATCTTGGACTTTTGCACCATAATACCTTGTTTTAACATTAACAAGGATATGAGGTGCACTGCACTTCTGAAGTGCTAAGATGGGTCCCCAAAACTCATTATATGTTCAAAAAAAAAAAAAAAAAAAAAAAAAGAGAGAAGAAGACAAGACTCTTAGTTTCAATATACCACTGTTTTATCACTATCAATAATGACCATTTGATCCAGGGATAGATTTGCAGTCCTGACTCATTCTATTTTTGGTTTGGGGGGGGGAAAAAAAAAAAAAAAAAAAAAAAGCATATGCTCAGCTCAAACAGGACAGTAAAATCCCAGATCGGTTCCAAGCGCTACAGAAAGGCACCGAGCGCTTCCGAAAGGTGGCATTATTGCCAATTTACTTGCCACAGCCTTTGGCGATGGGCCCCATGCAGAGCCCCAGAGAAGCTGGATTAGTTGGGCCACCTCTCKCCCTCTTTCTCTCTTCCATCACCTGGAAACGTTTCCCCAGAGCGCGGGGSTGCCGCTTTGGCTCCCCGGGCGCGTGCTGCCCACGTCCCAGCGCTGCCCATCAGCTTCACGCCACGCTGGCGGTGCATTAACTGCAAGGAAGCACTCGCAGCGGGGAAAGCACCTCCCAGCCTATGCCAATTCCCTTAAAAAAATCCCCCTGCTCGCGCGCGAGGCGATAAAAGCCAAGGGTTTTTATTAGCCTGGGTTGGAAGCAGCGAGCGAAGCTGTCAGATCTCGGGTGCTTTTTACTTGTTCGGGGTTTTTTTCCTTTCCTTCCCCTCCCCTTCGGCTTTCATGTGTGTCCGGGCAGGCCTGGCGCGCACGTCCCGCCCTGTCCCGCTCCGCGCGCCGCCGCGCACCTGCCCGCGCCGTGCCCGGCCGCCCCGCTCCGCTCCGCGCC
>NW_020454427.1:4747526-4759225 GCF_003342845.1 Nothoprocta perdicaria | reverse complement strand
CCGGCCCCTCCGCGCCGCGCCGCTCCGCCCCGCGCCCGCCCCGGATCACAGCAAGGTGCGCGGCGAGGGGGAGCGCGGTTTACGGTTTCAAAGCCCCCGCGCCGCATTAGCATGTGCCGCCGGGCGCCGCTTATAAAGGCGCAGCGCGGGGCGCGGCAGCACCGCCCGCGCGCTCCTCGCCGCCGCTCCCGCTGCCTCCGCTCCGCATCATCCCGCGCAGCCGCCGCCCATGCCCCATGCTCGCCATGGCCCCGCTGGGCGAGCTGGGCGCCTTCCTGGGCGGCCTCGAGGGCCACGGGCCGCCCGTGCTGGGCGCGCACTTCCTGCTGCCGCCGCCCGGCGAGCGCGCGCCCGCGGAGCGCGCGCCCGCGCCCGCGGAGCTGGCGCACCTGCAGGGCGTGCTGCGCCGGCGGCAGCTCTACTGCCGCACCGGCTTCCACCTGCAGATCCTGCCCGGCGGCAGCGTGCGCGGCACCCGCCACGACCACAGCCCCTTCGGTAGGTGCGCGCCTGGGTGCGCCTATATGTGTGCCTGGGTGCGCCTATATGTGTGCCTGGGTGCGCCTATATGTGTGCCTGGGTGCGCCTATATGTGTGCCTGGGTGTGCCTATATGTGTGGGTGCACGTGCTGCTGTGTGTGTGTGTGTGCAGGGGCACTGGTGTGTATGTGCATGCACATGCACCTGTGTGTGGACTCATGCACCTGTGTGTGTGCACACCTGTGTGTGTACATCTGCACCTACATGTGTGTGTATGTGTGTGTTCATGTGCACTGATATGTGTGTGTGCATGTATGTGTGTGTACATGTGCACCTATGTGTGTATATGCATGCACACGTGCATGCATATACACCTACATGTGCTTGCCTGTATGTGTATGCACGTGCAGCTGTATATGTGTGTGCACCTGCATGTGCATATGCATACATGTGTTTGCGCACCTGTGTAGGTGTATGCACCTCTGCATGTATGCACGCATACATGTGCATGTGTGTGCATGCACACCTGTATTCACGTGTGTGCATGTGCACACGTGTGTGTTCCTGTGCGTCCGGGGATGTCCCGCACCGCTGCAATGAGTGAGCGGCTGGGCTCTGTGCTGCCCTGGGGCTCCGCAGTGTCCGGCCGAGGGTGCTGCRCAGGGCAGTGCCGCCGGCGCGAGGGGAGCGCGGCGATAGATGGGTCAGTCCCAGCTGCCAGCTCTGTCGCAGCGTCTGGAGGCCTCGTGCGTCCCTAGAGATCGGCGACTCGGCCCCTGGCTCCCTTTCCTCTGCGCTTCGTTTTGCAGAGCAGAAAGTTGARGCGGGGAGACCTGAACTGCCTTTGCTCAAATGCTTAAAAATGCTTCGTGCCCGTTCAATATACGGGAAGGAGGAGAGGACAAGGGGAGARTGTGAATGTTTACTGTGGTGTAAGCGTCAGTGCTAAATAAGGGGTGCAGGCACTGAACATCTGAACAAAGCTGTTGTTGTCAACTGCATGTGAATTCTGGTGTGCATTGATTTAGCAGTCATAAAAAGGTGATTAAAGAGTTTCCTACCATCTTCCCCATAGTCAAAACAATCCGCTGGAATGGCTCTTAATTGCTTTTATAACACATGGATGTTTTCAAAAGTAGAAGGGCAGGAGTCAAACAGAAAGTTCTCCTCAGAAAGGAGATTTCCTACAGCATGTAAACATGAAATAAATCTTTGCTTAAAAAGAGGAAAAAAAAACCCCTAGCCCCAGATCAAACATTCCTGGGCTTTTTAGAAATGTTCTTCCTTTATTCTACCACTATTCTCCGCAGGTTTGTCTGATGTGGTTGCTTTGTGGGTTGAATCACCTGCTTATTAGAGTTTTGAGAAAGGGTGGCTTTGAAAATGATACCAGAAAAACAAAATACCCTTACCTCTCTTTTATGGGATTTTGTGCTTTAGGAACTGGAAAACCTATGATGTTTTACATGCAGTAGGATTTTTAAATGCTTACTCTTTGTAAAGTATTTGCTTCCTTTGCTGCTTGGTAGTATAAATAAGCAACATGCCAAGGCGCAATTAAAATTCAAACCATTTTAGATTCTTGTATAGTCCAGACAGTCCATCTGTCTTAGAGTGAAAAATGGTCCTGAATGAAAAGGAGTAGGCACAAATATGGAAAACAGACAAAAAGACGTAGTGTAAGTGAATCACTCCCCTAAAATCCAGGTTTTTGKTTTTTTTAATGTTGTGTGGGTTGTTTGCTGCACAGCAAAAACCTTAGGTTTGATTCTGGAGCAACTGCTTTTTGAAGCTTTGTTTATGCTGTTAACTTACAAAAAGCCAGTTCACACATTCCCTTTCTTTCATATTTCATACACAATGTAATCTGTGCATATCAATTGGTTAAACGTGTTGTGCATACGCTTGCCAAATTGCACGCTTCAAATAGCGCCCCATGCTCCCCATTACTTTGGTCCGAATCATAATATGTGTTAACACAAGATTACTACCTAAACAGTAACTAGTAAATAGTTACTATAAATAGTGCTATAATTCAAACATTAGAAAATAAGCAATATAATTCATGCACATGAAAAGCCCGCATTGATGATAGCAAGTTGTGTCAAGAGGTGTGGGCCCATATGCTGGATAAGATGTCTGGCAAATACTTTTTTTTTCTTTTTTTTTTTTTTTTGTGGTTAGATGCTGTTTTATAAAATTCCCATCTGTACTTTGATTTCCATTCAAATGCTGTAATAATGGAAATGTTTTCTTAAGATAATGCTATAGAGAAGGCAAAATATGTTTTTGGGTTATTCAAGCCTATCTTCCAGTGTTTGAGTTAGAAGTTTGGCAAATAGTRTATAGTCATTATAGATTGCAGTGTATAGTACTTTAGCCTGAGGGATGAATGGAATCCTTTCTTAGTTGAAATAAAAAGATTTCTTTAAGGAATGTAGCATTTCCCCAAGCTGGGGCTTCTCAGGCCGTTTTCCTGTGAAAGCCATCAACATTTACACTCAATATTTGCAATTTCAGAAAATGTATGTTTATTACAATAAATGTGTTTTCTTTCCACTTTCAATTGTATTTTAGATTTGATTCTTGCCTTTTGTCACAGGCTGAATTAAAGGYGTCTCTTCTATTTTTCCCTTTTGTTGTTCAGGYATCCTGGAGTTCATCAGTGTGGCGGTGGGACTGGTCAGCATTAGAGGTGTGGACAGCGGCCTTTACCTTGGAATGAACGAGAAGGGAGAGCTCTATGGATCCGTAAGTATTTCATATCTATTTAGGCTTGTATTCCCTTGTAAGTATTTCATATCTATTTAGGCTTGTATTTAGGCTTGTATTCCCTTGCTTATGTAGAGCAAACACCTCAGGCAGCTAGCTGAGGGAGTCTCTGCATTCAAAACATGAAAGTACGCTCAGTTCTCAAAGCGTGTGGCATTGACTTGGGCACTGAGGATTTGAGGGGGAAATCTTTCTCTCTCTTAGATTAAGAACACTGAAAAGAAATATTCTTCTTGCATAGCCAGTCTAAATGGTTATTTTTGTCTTAAATTAAAAAGCCTTTAATTACAGACCTGTTATGGTCAGCATGCTGTAAGTTGTAGTGAGGAGGGCTTTCCTAGACGGATTCATCCAACTTGTATTTAAATCCAAAACTCAAAACTGTGTATGTAGGGGTGCAGTTTTCAAATGAGTAAAGAATAAATGAGCCTTCCAAACTCCGTTGCATGTCTGCATACCCTTTTGAAGTTTGATTAACAGTTGAAAAAACAGTAAGGCAGCACAAAGTCTAAAATGTTTTGTTTACTTTTSATTTTCATGTGTTGTGGTATTTGATCACTGACTGCTGAAAATAGCTTGACTTCCTATTTTCTTTCTCTCCTCCTTTCTGTAGGAGAAGCTAACTCCCGAATGCATCTTCAGGGAACAGTTTGAGGAAAACTGGTACAACACTTACTCCTCCAACGTGTACAAACACGGGGATTCAGGGCGGCGATACTTCGTAGCACTTAACAAAGACGGTACCCCCCGAGACGGGGCGAGGTCCAAAAGACACCAGAAGTTCACGCACTTCCTCCCGAGGCCCGTGGATCCCGAAAGAGTTCCAGAACTGTACAAGGATGTGTTGGGATACAGCTGAGGAGGAGCAGAAGCTCAAGGAAGAGCCATCCTGGAGACATTCAAGGTTACTGCTTTGTCTGACAACACCAGCCATGAGGGAGAGCTGGCAGAGTTCTGCAGTCCTGGATTTGAAGAAGCTGCTTAGTGACAGCCCCACCTCTAATTCCTGGCGTTGGGATTTAGGAGAYGAATCCTTAGAGAGGATCAGCCTCACGTGGGTGTGCGGAACTGTGTGGTAGCCAGGAGCTGATGAGAAGCTGGAGCGTGACTTTTTTTAAATACCAAACTCCTGCTTGTTTGGTCTGGATTACCTACTGTCCTTAGCAAAGAACTACCTACAGTATCTGGATCAGAGAATAGCTGGAAGAAATAGCAAAAAGTGAACTGTAAAATAGCGATAAACCTGGGAACTGTATATGAAGTTGAAGTGGCTCCACTTCTGTGATGGACYTTAGATGTCAATGTATCACAATCAGAGCTGGAACTTTTCTTCATAGGATGGACCTATTTATACATCTCCAGATAGCATATATTTATTTTATATATTTATTTATTGAAGAGTTTATTTTTTACTGGGATATGAAGAGAATACAAGCCCCAAACCCAATGAGAAATCATTTATGGTGCTGATCTTTAGTACTGTCTGAATAGTGTCATGGTGCAGAAATGACATTACATTGCAATGGATCCAAAACCTGGATATTCRTTCAGATCTCATTGTTTATCAGTTATAGATCAAGTTATATTTTGTGCACATACCAATTGTCTCATGTCTCCTTGTTTTGGAGTGAACAGTGGTTATTTTTGACCTAGGAAAGTGCCTTACAGATCTGTACCAAATTCATATGCACATTTGAAAAGGGAATTAAAAATTATTTCACTTTATTGGGTTTACTGTCATTTTTGAAAATGCTAAGTTGCTTAGCACACTGTATGTAGCATTGCAAGCACACAGCAATTATGGAAAGTGTGTTGCAGTTATCTTAGAAGAGCAAGCTATATTAGCTCTGAAAATCTTGATTCACATCACAACATGCTTGATGACATTTTTGCCAAATGGCTCCTGGTATTAACACCTGAATGACTAGAATTCTCTGCATCATTTGAAATGTTTGTGTAGGAGTCCCATCACTGGAGCTGTTTTAAACATTGTGGTAGGCAGGGAAAAAGATTGAGATGGAACAGTTATGGAGTAAAATGTGATACTCTTGGGTGAAGTGTTTGTTTCTCTGCTGAGTACAGAGGAACCTGAGGAGCCTGAAAAGAAAGCAGCCTAAAGAGACTCCTTTTTCATCTCTGTTGCCTCCATTAGGAAATGATCTGCGCATCAGTTTGAGTGAAGCCTGCCAGAGCAAGGATGAGCTATTTCCCCAATGCCCATTCTAACTGAATACTAGATAGATTCCGGAATTTAATTCAGGACTGTCAGTTATGAAACACATTCCTGTGCAAATTGACTTGCAGGAAAATCTCCTGTCTCTCYGAGAATACTGAAGGCCTTTGATAGACCCTGTATGATTTAGACCTCTGCTGTCCTGGAGCTTGCTATGAGGTGCTCACCCAAAGGTGGTGTCTCTTCCTGAGAACTGTGGTGCATTGGGTCCACTTCAAAGTGCTGCTTTGAGTTGCAAGGCTTTTTTTTTTTGTGGATTCATATACGGATGGTTCAAGTACTGCAGGTGTATTAGTTATATCAAACCAAAACATTAATTAAAAGGAACTTCACAGTATATAACTAACTTGCTGGATTCATTACTGTATCAGAACTTCCTCCAATTCATAAAGTGGATGAGCTTAAATTAGTATGGACTGTGGAAAAGATCCTTTCTCCCTCATAGAAATTGATTGTGGGTACATAAAAAGATGTTCAGTATTTTATAGCTGGCAATATGTAACTTACTGAGGTTAAAAGGTGTAATTATAACAGGCAATGGAAGATTCCTTGCACCCTAAATATAGTTTGCTAAACAAATGTTATRATGCACTTTAACTCACCATCAGGTATTGCTTTTATGGTTGACACTGAGTCCCTTTTAAAGAAGATCAATGACTAAACAGAASAGTTTAGGTAGTTTACTTTTTCCTCTGTATTTTTAAAAAATAGTATAGTCCACATAAATTTTATAATAAATCAATCATTGCTGCTCAGGACATAATTCCCATGCCTTTCTGTTTAACTCATACCAATAACAGAATTATGTTTCTTTGCATTAGCAGTTTCCTGTTCACTCAGCTCTTCCCAAGTACATTGAAGATGGCAAGGGTTGCAATCGTTGCTAGACCATATATTTTGTATCCTTATTGTGCTTCTTTCAACAATTTTGATTCAGCCCAAACCAACAATTGCACGTAGTTTTAAGAGGTGAATATTCTTCACCTGAAGTCTTAGCATTCAAACATCTAGCCACAATACAGGTGAAGAAAAAAAAAWGAGCTACATGCTATTATTTGCTCACCCTATTATTGTTTTAGAGAATATATCAATAATCCTGGAACATACTGTAATGGTGATGAATGATAGTACAAAATCTTCAAAGTACTGAAAACCTATAATCAGCTGCATATATTTACACTGAAAACAGATTCTGCATTTTCCCATTTAGTTTAGCTTGAAGAATTTATTTTCATTCTTATTTTATTATTTTATCCATCATAATCTMTGGACGCAGCTAATGCTTTTCTTCTTTCAAAATAGCTGCAAATGTAAATGGATGATGCAGGATGTAGAGGCAGAATTYACACTTTGAAATAGCTATTATGACTTTAGACAAGTACCTTTAGTTGCAAGTTAATGTTTTTTCTTTGTTGGGCTTTCACTTCCATTAGAGAAAGYCCAACTGGATAGAGAGAGTTTGGTATTTAACTAGCAGAATTACTGATTTAGTTGACCCATCATTTTCCTTTGCATCAGACCATATCAGTTTGAAAGTTGTGGATTACATCAATGTCTTGGAAAGTGTAATCTGAAGGCAGTGACATTGTTCAAGGTTCAGAGGAAATCTCTGAAGGCAACAGCATGAACAACTGGCACCTTCACACCTTTCAATAGATTTAAGAGAAAACTTTACATCTTAAATAAATCCCTGCATGTTTGGCCACCTTATTTCTGCCTTCCCATTTTGTTGGAGGTAGGAGAACCATTCAAGGTAGCTATGGRTACTTGCACAGAGTAGGTGCAACTCTACTTGGTGCTTCCCATTTGCTCTCAGAAACTYGAAACCTATTGACCCTTTGATGTCAGAGCTGTCTGAAAATCGGATGCTTCATGTCAGTTCTGCATTGCTTTATATGTTTTACTCTCTACCATTCTCTTTTCCAAGTAATGTCATACATAATATTCTAGTCACACATAGGTTTTTAGAAAAAACAATCACTTCTGAGTGTATTTGAAGCAAAACTGCTACCTTTATTATTAATCTTTGTGGTCTTCTGCAGAGGGCAGAATAACCATTAAAGTTTATGTAGTGTTGTATGTCCTGTAGCTGTGATCTAGGAGATAGGCTATAGAAGAACCCAAGCATTTAAAAGTAGTGTTTTTCCTAGGTGAGCTGATGTAGCCAGAAAAAGCACACAGCTAGTGTAAAAGGCACACTCCTTTCATAAGTCTGAGCCATTTGTACTTGCATTTTGGTGCAGTTTGGTACAGCCTGTATCTTTGTGTTTTTGTCACGAGCTTATTGGTGACATCTTTCACACCCAGATGTGCCCACCAGCCTCTCAGACACTATTTGAAGTTCAATTCACAGTACAGCCATGCACTCCAGTAGCACTCCAGGCTGTTACAGAATTGACTTTGTAAAGTGTGAGAATCATTTACCAAATGCACTTTCATTATAGCTTTCCTTGTCACTTCAAAAAATTTCTTAGTGATTTTCTTTTTTACAGATTTTTCATAGCCATCCAATCTCTGCTCAGTAACTTTGTAAGGTCTTATCTGAACATAATTCTTTACCAGCAGCTATATCAGCTATGGGTGTGACTTTTTTTTTTTTTTTTAATTGATGTAATCAGGCTAGTACCAGCCTACTGTGGCTCTATTTATACCTTTACAAACTTATACCATTAAACCTCATTCCTTTCCTGTATGGCAATATACTCAATTGAGGTAGGGAATATTTACATATCAAAAATGCATCTTCACTATTACCTTAACATACTGGTCAAAATCTATATTATAAATCCTAARAGCATTGTTCTAATCTATGTAATAAATCCTTTAAGCATTGGCAAAATACTTAACAATTTTTCATCTATCTCCTYACTGTTAGAGATGCTATCTGAGAGGGCATCTCCTGGAAGTCTTCCTGCCTTCATTTGCTCCTTTCGCTTTTCATGTGAGCAAAGCTATTGTCTTCACTGCTGTTAAATTCCCTGAGATTTTTTTTTTAATACTGTAACCTTTTGAAGACTAGTGGAGTATGAATATAACATGGCTGCACAAGACCAACCACAGTCCTGCAGCTTTACTGCTTCGTGAGGAGGGTGTGGATAAGACAAATGTATACTTTGGGCATTCATCATAGAAGTCAAACCACCAGGCCTAGGAGCTGAAGTCAATTCTTCTCCAGGTCTTTTACTTTGATGAAGCAGAGAAGTAAACTAAACTGTTCACATAGTTGAAGATCATGGTGTGGAATTGCAGAATTCCTGGATGTCTGCAATTGACCTGCTTTTCCTCAGATATTTCTCTTAAAACAGTTTCTTTTGCAACAGCATATTCAACTGTTGTGGTGATCTTGATGCTCTTTGGGTACTAGGTGTCAGTGTATGTCTCTATATATATGGGCTACTTTCAGTACAAGAGAAGAAATACATTGCTATAAATATGGGAAGTAAATTGTGATGTTGGCATATACCACCAAGATGTTAACTGGGGAAGCTTTTAGTTTATGATCTTAGTTTTACCKATGTTTTTGTTATAAAGATTTGCAGCCCAATGTCATGTAGTGATTTTTTTGTTTGTTTGTTTGTTTGTTTTTTTGTAGTCAGAAATATATGAGCAGAAGGACAGAAATATGTAAGTAGTTTGTTACCCATGAAATAGTTATGAATAAGTTGTGCACAAATAAGAAAAAAAAAAAAAGGAAGAGGTCAAAGAATTACTTCTACTGCCAGTTGGAGATGTATTAAATTTCAAAAAGAAATCGGCTGGCAACTTGCCAAGACAACTATTTCATCTGCAACATGATCAGACACTACAACTGTTCTAAAGTTTTAGCAAAAAGAGAAAATATTAATTAAACTAAGGGTAAACAAACTCTCTGTATTTTGAAGGTGGCCAGAGTGCTAGTGCTATTGCTACAGCAAATCTTTAGTAAATGAAGTTCACAAGGAAAAGGGTAAGAGAGTTAGAAAGCCAGTCTTTTGAAAAAAAGATTAAGAAAAAACTTTCTGTGATAAAGCCTTGGTTTATGTATTTTGAACTCATTTTATAGGAAAATTGAATCACAGTTTACCCACACTTAAAATATCACAAACCATTATTTTCGTGTCATTCAAGTCCTTAGTGTTGCTTGTCTTATGAACAGAGCCCTAGCTACATGTCATGTGTCCCTAATGGTTGTCACCTCTTCACATATATGGCTACATTAGCATGTATTTGTGAAAGAGGCTTTGCAAATTAGTTACAGGTGTTTCCTGTATCATTGCAAATAATAATCCCAGTGGATGACTCCTTCAAGGAGCAACTTCACGTCTTTATTAAGATCTTCCATCAATCTTTAACAAAAGTGACAGTAAAGTGCCCTTGACACAGCTCTGGACACATGGGCACAACCGGGATACTCTCAGCAGATACACCCAAGACTAGATACTACATCCAAGACTCCTTTTTCTCTTTTGGTATGATAAACCCTTTAGCTAGCCTCTAACATATAGTGTAGGGATYTGGACACTTGTCTTTTTCTTATTGCTCTTTCCCCCATGCCAATTTTTCCTGCTTTTTACATGGACTTGTTCTTCAAATAAGCAGTTAGCAGGTGCTTGTTACAAGAAGCCTGCTTTGTGCAAGCTTGGTCACTTCCTTTTTTAAAGCAATCTAAGTGATCTAACGGTTATCAAATGTGTAGCAAATGCCCTTAATTCTATGCTATTACCTTAATGTAATAGAAACTGCTCATCATTAAGCCATAAAGCCCGTGCAGCGTAGCACTTAGCTGCTCACATTTTCTCTTTTGGGGCATGATGCCATAGGTATCTATTACAAAATGAGACCATTTCCAGAGGTGAGTTTTGTGCTTAGYGAGTGCTGTAGGGTGTGAGCTGCACTCCTGAATTTGAAATGTGTAATATTTAAGTACCATGCAGTCACCACATTGCATTTAATTTTTGTGCAGAAATTGGTTCTGAGATGCTGGCATTGATGTAATGGTTGTGGTTTTGTGCCTTATAACCTCTTTTATCTAGGAATGTGCTTGCTAATCTTATCTATGTATCAGGTTTGCATTATTGCTGGTGCTGGGCAAACAAATGAAATAAACAATATGTAGCTGCTTCTGCAGATTCTCTTCATGGCACATACATGCTGAAGAACTCAATTAATTTAATCCCATYTTATCTGCAGATTTTAACATTACTCTCTCTGTTTTGTTGACAAAAAWTTTTCATTTTCGTAACATTTCTCCCTTCTCTTTTGGCCACTTGATGATGTATTTCGTATCCCTGAGCATGTTTGAGCACAGATCTCTTGCAGCTCATCAGTGTTCCTTCCCAGGCTGTCACTAGAGAGCAGAAGGTGGCATTTGCCATATCCMGGTGTCGTGAATGCCCTATTGATGTTTATCCTGCTATTACTGCTTCGAGGACTTAGGCACTGAGTTCAGGGTCAAAAACCGAGAGTGTCTGTGGCTGTACAATGTATTAGCCCTTGTTTCCATTGCACATTTACTCAGTCCTTTGACAGTGTTTTAAATGAAAATGTGACAAATGATGAATGACACATAGCACCTTCACATCTTTTCATCTTGGGAAAAAAAAGAAAGAAAAAAGAGATACTATTGTTTCAAAACAGCAAACATCTTTTTATCTCATGAGAAAACTTCAATAGTTCTATGAAAGGTTCGGTTGCTTAAAAAGTCGGTGAGTGTGCCCATATGTTTTCATATGTTTCTTTTATGATGCTGGCCAGCAATGATGAAATTAGCATGTTTTGATCTGTATACAAGTTGTTCATAGAGAACTTGAAAGAAGTAGTTAGGAAAATCCAAAAGCTGAAACATTTAAGATATACTTTCTGGTCTCACTTTTGTGTGATTGTCAGCCAGGGACTATCACGATCAGGGTAGCTTGCCAATTCCCTGCCATAAATATAATATTTATTGCTGCACTGGGGATTTCCTATCAGAGATCTGAAGACAGAGTCTCATACATTGTTTCTACTAGGTAACCTATACAAATCAGCAGAGGAGATCTGATAGTAAAGGGAAAATATTCAAAAGATATATATTTTTGATCTTTGAATTTATTTGAACTTCATTTTTTTTGTTCAGGTTTTCCTGCACGTATCTAAAGAAAAAAAAAAAAAAAAAAAAAGAGAGAGAGAGAGAGAAGGAAATAGGATGTTCTGCTTTCCTATATCAGAGATCTGAAGACAGAGTCTCATACATTGT
>NW_020454427.1:4736914-4747511 GCF_003342845.1 Nothoprocta perdicaria | reverse complement strand
AGAGAGAGAGAGAGAGAGAAGGAAATAGGATGTTCTGCTTTCCTATATGAAATCCATAACTCTGTAACGATATTACAGATGAATGTATTTTGTTATTGATTTACTAGGCGTAGCAGGTTTTTCATACCACCAGCCAAAGAAGCAGATATACACAGTTCAGAATGCAACTCTTACCTCTTTTAAGTCTGCTGGARTATGTGAATACTCAGCAATCAAATCAATAATCTGCTAACACTCTGTTTCTCTTTTCCTAAGCCATAAKTATTCAGTGTGCTGAAATGCTGAGAAAAGCAAGATAGAATTAACATATTAAAAAAAATCAGTCCCATGTCCATGATGATGTGCTTCCATCTCCATTGTTTTCTGGACACACTTTCCTCTCCGTGAAGTTGATTCTCTCCAAAAGTTGCTCTCTCAGCTGCTGAATCTTCTGCTTTCCCTTCACAACCACACTCTTCTTTTTACCTTATCTCAGTGAACAAATCGAGTCTTCCCAATGACTCTCACATTCTCAGTAATGATAGACTGAACTCCTTTATCAATCAGTATCTTCTGTTTCACTACTGAGACCAGGGCTTTTCTGGCCAGGGCTTGTGTTGATCAGTGCCTCATATCAGAGGCAGCTCCAGGCTTTGAGTGGGTGCCCTAGCTTATATAGAYGGGCATCTCTTACTCCTCCTAAGGAAATCTTGGGAGGAAACCAAAGAAACTCCTGGGACATGGCAAATGGTTTCTTGGCGTGGCTACCATAGCCTGCAGAGGATGCAGATGAGACCAGTGGAGGAGCACGAGTAGGAAGGGACACGAACACTTCAGTTTGCACTGAGCACCAGGGAAGCTGTGTTGAGGACAAAAACGTGTGTTCAGGCAGGAGAGGCAGYCTGAGATCAGACTGCTCTGCTGCCATTTCGCCCTTTGGATACATACTTGGGAAAGAGGGATCAGAAGGTTTCTGATCCAAAGCAAATCCCATTGGCTGCCTTCCCTTTAAAGGTAGGGTAGCATTTTTCCTTTGAAAAAGGTTCAGTGAAATTGCACACCACTTTCCATTCTCTCTGAACTGCGGCACCCAAGGCCTCTCGTGGGACAGGTTTTCCTATCACTAAGCATTAAGTATTTTATTTGCTAAGTAGTCAAACAAGGGTGATTTCTGGCAAAGCTAGTGGTGTTTTTCTCACTCTCTACAAACTGTATAAGGAGCATGAATTTATTTGATAGTGAATATTCATCAAATAGTAATTTGACAGAAACAGCTTTTGGTCACCAATGACTGATGACCYAAAAGTTGTGACCCTATATCTAATTACTTTGCACAACCGACTCTGTCTCTGTCTATGACTCATTCTCTCATAGATAAAATCCTACTAGAGTTACCTACTCAGATTCAGCTCTGTAGTTTCTCATATTTACAATTTATACTTTCACAATTTCTTACATGCCTTTGATGGTTCTGTAGGACATTAATGTTTTCTTTAATTTGTAAAACATACATGTTTTAATGTAGTGTCTTAAGAAAATGATCTTTGAGGAAATTTATATTTCTGAAATGATATATTAGTAAATGCTAGTGTGAGAATGTTATGTTTCACATCTGATTGTGTCCCATGAGGAGAACACAAGCTCTGCCAGAAAGTATTTCAACACGAAGGCATAATAGGACACATTCTGCAGAGCCATTAGTAAGTGCTTCAGGTGCACTGGGAACTCCAGCCACCTATGATGCATTTTAATGAATTCATAAAACATGATCTGCTGTATCTTATTGCTAGTATAATAATAATGATCTTGAATTTCATTTTTAAGGACCTCCTTAACATGGTTATATTTTTGTTTGGTAATACAAAGCTATCATAGGGAAAAAATTTCTAATTGAATAAATGGAAAAACATAGCAAAGTACAAAATAAAACAATAGTTTTCAGAGATTATCGTTGCTAAGAATCCTATTTTCTTATTTGGCCTGTGTTCTTTCCTTCTGTTTATTATCATTTATATTGTGTTTGTCATCATCTTATCACAGTATATGCAGTCTTTTACATAWATTCTTGCTCCCAAGGAACCAGTGCTAACAGTTGTTTGCTCTTTTCAAATTTCCTAGAACAGAGTAACTTACTGATGGGATAAAATAAAAATTAAATTGACAAAATCCTGTGTTTTGAATGAAGTTTAGRAAAAAAAAAAAAAAAAGGACCAAATAATCACGCCATTTAAAATGTAGCAACAAGAAAGGCAGCAAGTTAGTGGGACATTCTCGTAAGAGGCTAGTGGCAGAACTTGCGGCATGTGTATACTCGCGTATAACACTGGAGGTGAAAAAAAGAAAGAGGAAAAATGTGTGCTAATTTGGCACAAAAGGAACAACTGTGATACAGTGCAAATACAGCAATAACCTTGACAAAGGAGATTGCAACACATCTGCAATTTTGTGGCCTCCACCTGCTAGAGAAATGCTTTGCGAGTCCTTGGAGCGCGTGCCTGTAATGGACACAGCATTTCTGCGAGGAGTCTTTGCAGATGAAAAGACAAATCGTAAAGAATCAGAACTCCTTGCCTTGCTCCTCACATCACAGATTTCTGGAAACACAGAAATCCCTCAGGGAATAGTGGGAGACAAGAGCAATCCTCTTCAGCACGGCCAAGACTTCAGCGCACGGAAGGATGGCGCAACATTGAAGAGGGTGCTTGCCCTTATCAGGCACCTGTGCTACCAGTGCTATAACCTTGAAAAGCACATCTAAAATCAAAAGAAACAGTGCARCAGTATCTTTGTTGGTAGTCAGGAATTCTAAGTTATACTGTAAAAACAGGCAGAGATGAAAAATCTAATTTTAAACTGTTTTTTTTTCTGCTCAACCTCTATTGCCTCAGAACAGCAGCACTGAAGAAGTGCTGAAGAAGAGGTAGTGTGGCCCCTTCCTATTGTTTTCATCTAGCAAGAGAAAAAGCTGTTTGACTGGCAACAAGTACAGATCTAGAAGGACGAAATGATTCAAAATGCTGAAAATTGTGCATAGAARCTGGTCAACTGCAAGGAAGTAGACACATTTGTGTCACATAGTCAGAGCTAACCCCAGAAAAATCAAACAAATAAACTATCCTCTGGACCTTCATGTGGCACTTCAGAATCATGTGAAACATGAGCAGAGGCAAATACATAGCAGGAACTGGCAGGAACAGTTTTGGTTAGTTGTTTTCTATAGGAATAGTTGTACCAAGTAAGACCAGAGAGTCTGTCGATCATTAATACTGTCCTATTACATGACCGATGGTAGATTTCAAGTGAAAAAGAAAAGAACAGGAGAAGCATACAGTGATACTTCCCCAGCTTAATTCTTTGATCCCCCCAGTGCCTCAAACAGTAGAAACTAGCAATAAGGGTGCTCAAGTGTATCATCTGAAAGTGTATCTTAAAATTAAATGCCCAGTGTTGGTAACTGGATCATGATCTGCTTCTTGCTAGGAACTTTTATTTTTTAATAAATATTTTTTACAGTTTTGTTCTTCCTTTTGTCTCTGGTGATGAAACTAGCCACTGTAGTTAAGTTCAGGGCATATCACGGGTGATAGAAAAGTGTTTTTTGTTTTGTCTTCCAAGCTGGAATTATTTTAAAACAATCCCTATCATTTTCTTTGGGTGTTTTTGACTGCTCCTGAGAACTGAATTTACATTTTCATAGAACAATCTGTTACAACACTAAAGTGTTTGACCGAGGTCTCAATAGCTAGTTCAGAGACTACTGCCATGTAGCTTTCTTTATTCGTGTGGTCTTTTTGCATTAAATTTCATATGCCATCTCATTACCTGATCCCTACATAGAGTGGGACTCCTTTGCACCACCTCTTTGCAGATGTTTTTTTTATTTGAAAACTTCTCTCAATGAAAAAAATATTATTCAGTTAAAATGTAACTCAGTTGAAGTTCTGTTTTCTGTTGTAACACTTCCTTTTCCACTTTTATGTAGTTGTAGGAGMAAATGAGTATAACAGAACTAGGCAAGAATGTAGAAGTAAACTAGTCTTTAGAAAAAGATTAGAGTAATTATCTAACATCTTAGATTATCATCTAAAATCAAGTGCTTCTCCTGGTGAATCTGAAATACATATATAGTTCACAGAAGAAACTTTTGTTTTGAATGTTACACTGCCATCTAATGATATAACTTTAAATTACAGGAAAAAARCTTTCATGGTTTTGTCTTTTGGTTTAGGAAATACATGATATAATACAAGACACTACTTAAATATTCATCTTAGTATTCATATTAATGGTACTTGCAATAAGGGGAGAATAGGACATTTGTTCATGATTAGAGTTGCACTCAGAGTAAGATTAACCTTAACTGATTATATGGCAAGCAGCTGGAAAAAAAAGCCCATCTCTTACAGATGATACATAAATCACATGGCCATTTAAACAAATAGACTGAATAAAGCTTCCTCTGAAGGCATGAAGAATAAAATAAGTGTAACGAGATTTATTTCATGAGCTATAGAAGACTTTCCTGCATGTCAGGTAATCCTAGACCAAATATCTTTGGTGTCAGATGCTGTTTACACCAACTAGTACACATGCAAGGACCTAAACAAGTGTTTTTGTGGTGTAGGTGTATGGAGTAGAGGCACCTGGGCTCTTTTTTTTTTTTAAATTTATTTTTAGCTATGCAGCATTAATTCTTGAATGAACTTGATTAGTCACTGAGGGAAAAACCTTCCCCGCATCTGTCAGCATGAAAGTACTCAGTCACTGCARCTCTGCTCCATGGACGCTGAGCCAGGGTGTGGGGATCCCCTGAGGGCTCCGAGGGCTCCTTTTACTGGGGCTGTTGGAAGCCAGCTGGGATCCAGCCCTGCTTGGGTTTCCCCAGGAGAGGCGGCTGTGGGGATCGTGAGGAGCTCCTGGATGAACTGGCAGCAGCTCCTGGTGTAGGACTGCATGTGTCGGGTGAGGAGAGACGGTGCCTGTGACACRTTGTGCTGTGGAGGACCATGCTTGGTGGTGCAGAGCCGAGGCCTCTGTCCTCCCCTTCGGGTGCATCAGAAGCAGCTGAAGCTCTCAGCACAGATTTTATGTATCTCATCGTGTACTTGGTTTAAAAAGAAAGAAAAAAAAGCTKCTTTTCAGCTGCTACTACCGAAATGTTAATGTGAAGCAATCCAATAGGGTCACTGCTTTTCTGTAACAACCTCCATTGTGAAGGACATCTGTAGACATTGAAAACCTCACTAAAGACCAACAGATAACAACTGATATTTTTATTAACTACAGTGTATTTTACTGCAGGCTGAACACATTAATATTTAGTTTATAGTCTTAGCTAAGGCTATGCCAATACGTCCAAATGCCAGGTAGTAGYGCTGTAATCATAAAGACTTTGACTTTTACCGGTATCGACGGGTTTGTTGTGTCACTGAAGCTTGACATGAACAAAGGGGGAAAAGGCACATATGCTAACAGGTATTATGGGCTCGCCAATCACCAAGTCCAAGATTGGGCTTTTCAGTGAACGAGAGAATCTTGCTGATTTTATGGGATACTAGGGTCTTCGTTTGGGGAAGATCAAAGTGTTGCTTTCTGCTTCAATACATAACTTTATGGGACAGATGGAATCCACTCAGGGAGACCCATGACACTCAGGGCCAGATTATCAGAAGTATCAGACACTAAAACCTATTAGCATGTTCAAACCTTTATCCCAACACTGTCAGCACTTTTTAGCACCATTTGAAGGGTCAATCTAAATTTTAACTACTGTGRAAGTTCAGATGGAGGTTAAAAGGATGCCTATAGGAGGTGGCAAGTCAAAAGGCATTTCACTCGCCATTTCTTTATTTCCACATGGAGATAGCCAAAAGTATTTGCAAAAGGAGAAAATAATATCCTTTGGAAGCCTGCCAACTTCTGAAACATATTTGGTAGAGTGATAACCCTTAAAATGTTATGGTCCTTGCCTCTGGGATCATGCAATATGGAGAAAATTTTTCGTTTTGTTACTGTTGAACGCATTTCAGGACTTTCTACCTGACCCAAATACCCTCAGAGGACAGGATCAGCGGAATCATTTTACAAACAATCTCCCCAGGTTTCTTAGAGTTCCACCATTGCTCCCATTTTGCTTGATGGCATGATGGGTGACAGCTAAGGCTCTGGCAAACTCCTCCCTTTACAGCAACCTCCAGCTAGCTGAGGTCCCAATGTGCCGGACACTGCACTCCAGTGTCTCAGGACTCAGGAGAGTGAGTCCAAGCTATTAGTCTCTTGACTGCACTGGTGTGTCCCACAGGTACAAGGTTTYTGCCTGCTACTCTTTCAAAGGAATGAGGTCTTATATCTTAGCTCCCTTAGGTCCCATAGCCTGTGGGGAGCCTTTTCCAGATCTCCAGACCTGTGCASGTTCTGCTTTTACAAAGATGCAGAAAGTAGAATATGGCTAACTCAGATTTAACAAAATGTCTAAAAATTAACAMAATTTTCATAGTGCTATTTCTCACTTAAGGGAAAAGGCATTTTATTGTCAGGTCAATGACACTGAAAGGATCTTTCTTTTAAGACAGTTTTACTGTAAGTAGTAGAAAAATATACAAATCTAGGTCATATARTTACAACCACATGTGCCTCCAGGCTCAGTTTCCTTATCGCTTTCAAACACTCTTAAAGATCTGTTCAGATGTCTTAAGGAGACTCATGAGCCTCCATTTTTGTCAACGTGGCCTCTTCTCTAGAAGGGGCTGCCTTTGGCATATTGCTAATCTGACACCTGTATTCAGGACTGAGTTGCTGCTCAACCATCTCAAGTGATGAAAATTGACTGACAGGCTCTCTGCTGCTTAAGCAATTCCTCTTTGGGGTCCAGACTTGAAAAATAATTACTCTAAATGATATCCAGCTCTTCAGGTAACTGAGCTGTCATAGAAATGAATGAATATCAAACAGCTCTTGCCAAGTAGTTCTGTAGATTTTCCTAATATGTAAGCAAAGATGACAAAACTGCAAATAAGCCACCCATTCAAGACAAGTAGAATTCTTGATATTAGGTAAGAAACTTATTTTTAAACAATTTCTGCTACAAAATTACAGCTCCTGATGCTGCTTCAGTGGTGTGACCATATCTTACTCTAGTGGGATGGGGGAAAATGCACACTKTACACAACCATAGTCATACTGAATTGATTTCACCTTTCTACCTTTACTCTGTCTTCTGATGCATGAAGCAGAGGTATTTCATGTGTGCAATATTTCATGTTATTCCAATATGAAATGATGGTATTGGAATTCATYTAAAACTTTCCAGGCAATAAACTCTAACAGAAAGCACTATGAGATTATCTCTACATGGAATGGTTAAGAAAACAGAGGACAATATAGACTTAAAATTACATATTGCTCTATTACATAGCATTCTTGTACGCATTTTTTAAGCAAACTGCTCTTACCTACATTGACATTTAGTCTTTGTGGATTATGTTAAAAGTGAATGAGAGCCTAATACTGTGAGCCACATTTTTATTATTAATTTAGGATATTATGACAGCGGAAAAGCTGTCAATTTTCTATTTAATTTTATTTTTTTAAAGAACGCAGGATAGTGGAGTGTAAGAACCACTGCAACATGGGTTGGACATTACCAATGTGCTCCATGCACTTCAGCATTCAGCATTCAGCCACTGTGGACTGCAAAAGATATTCCAGGATATACCTGGGCTCACTGGTGGCTGCACAACCCACAGTTCTTTCACAGCACCTTCTGAAAAGCAGGGAGAAAGATCAGACCACTCATTTTTTTAGCAACAATGACCAGATATAACAGCATGATGATATAAATATGTTGATAGGCACACAGAGCACACTGACAACATGACATTTTACCCACACTACTGCAGCTGCAAATAATACTTTCCAGTCTTATTAAAAATCTGCCAGGATAAACAGCCTATTAACACCAGTGCAATAACCATTTAATACCTCTAGACAACAAGCAGAGTGCTATCTCTCTTTTAAAACCGTGCTTTAACTTCTCTTTTGACAGCATCATTCCACTAGAATCCTGTCTGATTTTAAGCAAGGAATTTGAGAAGGTAAAAGAAAGGGTTAAAAACCACACTGTCAAGCAGGTGTGCTACTTAGCAAAGGCTTGGGCTTACTTCTTGGCCCTCACGCAGTGCAGGTGTTGAGCATCAGCATTTTCATCCTGTTTGATATCTGGGCTTTTGTGTTTGTCATCTGGGGACTTTTACACTAAATCTGTAGGAAAACCCCCCTTGCTTTGTTGTTTGGGCTGAATAGGATAAAACAGTTTATTTCTTGTTGGTCTGAAGTTTAAAAAGACTAGCACAGCTATGCCTGTCAATCTGGGATATGGAGGGTTTTTTTTTAAACTTGATGACATATCTTACTTTTTTCCCCCCTTACAAAACAACAACAGTTAAGTGCTAGGGAACAGCAAGCTGATAATTAGTGAAATGTACAAATGCTGGTAAGTAATCAGGGAATGGGGCCAAACAAACCACATGCATTTAATGCTTACAGAGCATTTCTGAATTTAGAAAAATTCATGTGTAAGATTGACTGTAAAATCCAGTAGATGTGCTGGCAAGGCAGAGAATACTTCTACTCTACAAAAATAATAGTTCCTTAATTGAATTAAGTATGTGTTGGAATATTAAAGAATAAACAGTGAAAAATAAAAAGGCCAACTTAACTTTCAAATCCTTTCTATAAGCAAAAGTTATTTTATGTATAATTAAGCAGATTTAAATTATGTTGTCACTTTAGAGCTACAAAAGTTGTATGCCATTGAATAGCAACACAACCTACACTGTAACTTTTTCCAGCTAAGTAATTATAAGATGTACAAAAGTCTCATTCTTTTGCCTCATTCTGCAAAATTAGCAACAAAATATATTTGATGGCCTTTGAATATTTATAAATCTTGCACATTGATTTTTTTCCCTTCCTGTAGACAGTATGTTTCATTTTGTGTGAAACTCATTTTGAACCCCTGTTCTCTCATAATGATGGTTGTTTATGACTTATTTTATTTTGCATAGAGACCATGCAGGATAGGAAGGGAGAGTAAGTTTGAAACATGTTTACTTTCCCTCAGGGAGTTGCTTGAAATTGCTTGAACTAGTCTGATAATTAGATTTGTTGAAAAAATGCAATCCCTTCAATTCTCCCCCAATAGAATTTCTATGAAAATGTTATTATTTGCGTCACAATTATTGATTTTTTGGTGAAAAAGGTTTTCAAGTGGGCAATTTGGTATTCCTGGGTAAGCAGTGTAAAATGAGAAAACTGGCTTGCTTTCTGTCTCAGATGCTGGTAGCAAAGAAGTTATTCTACATCTGTGATAACCAGAGAATCTTCTTTTTCTGAGTCAATTCCAGATAGCTGATTAACTTTAGCCATATACTGACAATTTTTTCCAAGTGTTAAGCAGTGACTGCATTTTACCATATTTTAGCATCAAGAAGAGAATACTGAATCCTGCTGCCAGGTATTCTGCTCTTTAACACTAGGTACATTCCCCTTCTTGAATATTCAAGTAATGTTTGTAGTAATATAAGGTAAGATTTTGGAATTCTTCCACAAGACTGATTTAGGTTTCTTTTTAACTCATTTGGTGCTGTACCTTTGTATAGATACAAAGACACCCCTGCAAAAACATTACATCATTTAAAAATAAMAGACTACAAGTTTGCAATGCCAATGTGTTTTTAAGCTGTTATTGCAAAATAAAATAACATGTTTTTATGCAAGGTTATAGTCTATAATTTCCACTCTTTATCACTGAGCAGAATTGAAAACTGTCATATATTCTATTGAAAATCTATAAAGCAATTCTTCTACCACTTTGAAACCAAGCCTTGATAAATTATCACCCCAAATGTTGCTGCATATATAGAAGACTTTATCAGCTGTGTTATAAGCTCAGAACACTCAAGAGGGGTTAAACTTGTCTTTATTACTTTCTTTCACTCATTTTGTTATGACTTTTACTGCATTACCTCATCATGCTAATACTTGGCTTGGCCATGGAAAGTGAACAAACTCTATTTATTACTCACTTGACAGCTTAAGTCTACTTAGGAGTTACTGTACTTCTGTCTGCATTGTCCTAACGCTACTTCACAGCTTAAGCRAAGATGCATTTTATTATCAGGTCAATGACACCGAAAAGATCCCTCCTTAAAACAGAGAAATTATCTTGCTACATCAGAGCCTGTCTAGAACTCACCCAGCTGTCACTGGTACTTCATTATTCACTTTGGTAATGTTAACCAGCTGCTAATTTAATGCCTGGGCTTGGAGTCCATTTGAGGATCCTCTCTCTTCTCTGATAATTAGGCAAGTTTGACAATTGCTCTATATTAGTGAACAGTTTTATTGCCATGCGAAACCCAAATTGAAAGCTGCAAATGTTGTGCTTCGAATCACTTTCATGTCTGAATGTGACTGACATAGAAAGGCTTCATTAAATGCAGTAAAATGCATTAGCAAAATTTTAAGACTGAGCTCAGGTGCTAAAATGGGGGGCACTTTTTCTTATTGTCATTGTAGCTCCATTTTAAGTGTTACCAGAAATCACTTTTTCTATTAT
>NW_020454427.1:4650127-4736896 GCF_003342845.1 Nothoprocta perdicaria | reverse complement strand
TTTTTTTTTTCTTTTTTTGACATTTTGGATCCAGGTGCTTCTTCAAGTGCTAAAACTGGACTCACATGCTTACTCTACCCCAACACTAATACAGCAACTGAGGGGGTCTGATTTAGTAGCTTCTTCTTCAAGCTTATTTATTTATTTTTGTATTCTTATTTATTTAGTTTTTCTATGCACAGAAGTAGCAATGCCCTAATGATGYCTCTGGAGTAAAAGAGCTAACCAAGGTGATGTGGATGACAGTCAGCTTTAAATTTAATTAGGTAATAAAAATCCAATTTTCTCATATTGTTAATATCAATAGAGTTTAACTTTATATTTAGAAAGAGGCCAGTTTTGTTTAATTATGAAGAATGTGGTGAAATAATGATTTAATCAAAATTTTGTCCAGCAAAGAGTAGCAAGCAAGTTTTCCTGGCAACAGCCAAATAACAGTGGTTGGATTTTCAGCATGTGTTTATTTATGTGTTAGTTCAGTGGCAGCAGTCAGGTAATGAATTCCCAAAGGCTTTGCTGAAAACTTCCCTGGACATATTATAATTTTCTAAATTTTATATTAAAGATGGCACTGGGGAAATGTTTCAAAACAAGGAAAAAAGCTCAGAAAGCCCATTTGGGCTGGTAGGGTCAGAGAGATGAAGGTGAGGATACACTGATACTGATGATAGCTGGGTAGGATTTCAGGAGCATCAGACTTTGGTGAGCAGCAGATTTCCCAGAGTCTTAAAGCTCATTCTGTTCTGTAAATGCTTCATCAAATATCAAGAAGAAAAATACTATATACAATGTGTATTTTGAGATGTGATTATATTGAAAAAACAGCAAAGTAGTGACAATTGGCTTTGGCTCTCCAGGATTTTTTTCTGCTATTTAATGACAGAACTAAACACAATTAGTTTACAGCTACAATATTAATCAGTTCTTAAAACCTACTTCGATTTCCTATCACTATGCAAAACTGAAATGCTTCTCTGTTCTAACATTACTTTGAAAACACTGGCCTGAAAATGTTAAAATTCAGGAAAGAAGGAAGACAGGAATGAATGTTTTCTCTTCAACCTTATTTCATCCTCCTGTGCATACGTGTTACGATATAATCTTTAATTATATGATCACATATAATTTTTCTCCCATCATACCTCTAGTTTATAGACAAAAAAATGGTTATCCAATATTTCTTTTTATCCTGTTCATTATGTGTTTTAGCCTCAGGCCTTATTTATGTTACACCATCCAAAATCTTAACTGACTGAATGCAGAATTATTCATTTTGTTTCTGGGAATTTCTCTGATTCTCTTATCATACCAGGTAATTGCTTTATGGCTGCTCCTAAACCTGTTTTTATTATCCCTTTGAAAGTATATTATTACTGTCCTCTTTCTGTGGCTGTGGTGCAGGCCAGTGCAAAGAGAGTACTCTCAGTTTTGCCATGGTGAGTGTCTGTTTTTGGGTACCCAAATTGAGATGTGTCAAAGCTGGAATGACAGAGTGACATTCAACTAATTTAATGTTCTTTCTCATTCCTGAAATCCTGTGCCTTCTAGCTTCAACTTTCCAATTATTTCTAAAAGAGGTCATGCAGGTAGATCAGCCAGCAGTCAGGTTATAAAACCCCTGAAGTATCTTMAGACCCTGTTTATTTTGTGTAGTGAATAAAAATTGTGCCTTTGTGGAAGAAATAGTATGTGACCATGTAATTAAGGGCTTTGTCATAAGGTACTTGCATAAGGGGGATGAAAGCAGCATGAGCAAGTTTAATTCTGTCATTTCCTCACTTCTGAAAGCTCAACTCTTCAACTTTCTCTGTCTCTAATATCCTTAGATGTAGTTTCCTGACTTTAAAATTAAAAAACCATTTGCCCTAAACCTGAAAAGATCCGGAAATCAAGTGAAATGTGGATCATTTGCTTCGTTGATCTTCTACATTGACCTCATGAACTCTCTCAGTTTGAGACAATTAATATAAATAGTAGTTGGATAATACCTTTTTTAAGAATCTAATATTTCCCCCAAAATATGAAGAATCAGAATTTTTAAGACCAACTCCAGGTCTCAAATGTTACCAGAACTCCTGGTATTTCTTTCTTGCTGTTCTGTCATTCTGCCTGAGCTCAGCCTTCTTTTTTTTTTTTTTTTCCCTCCCTGTTTCTTGGACCCCTTTTTCCACTTCTGCCACTATATTGCTTACTTATCTTCCCCATCTACTTTCTTAGCTTTTCCTCTGAATTTGTCTTTCCCAAAACACTGACTCCTGTGCACCTTCCTAAACATCACATCTTTCTGTCCTCTTTGCTTCTGTAGCCCCTGTAATTCCTTAACTCTGGAGCTCCTTCCTCTGTTTCTCTTTCCTATAATTACTGCAGATCCTGACTCTTTTAGCATCTTGGAAAGGGGTACTTAGTACTTTCTACCGTTAACAGTAGTGTTTCTATTTTAATTAATACTTAGTATTTGGTGAGTTGATAAATCATTGAATGTGTCATAAACTCAATAAATCAATAGGCATACAGATGTTCTGATGATTAAAAGCCAACTGAAACCCAAGGATTTGCATAAAAATTGTATTATTTATACCAAGTAGTTTTATAAAACTTATATTGAATTTCTGTGGTTTGGCCACTTCAGACCTTCTCTCAATATACAGGAATTTGTTTGTTTTGTAAGTATAAGAAATAGTGAAATAATAGTTAGGCAAATCAGACTTTTTTTTTTTGAAATACTAATTCGTAATTATTTAGAAGTGTTATAAATATGCTGCTATATATCTTTGGGTAATAGATATATGTTTGTAAGGTAACATACTCACGGTCTTGGTTGCATGAAAATCCTTCACATTCAATATAATTTCAAAGTAATAACGAGCTAAAGATAACCTGCTGAAAATGCAGCAGATTGTAAAAGCTTGGAAGGAAATTGAGAACATCATGATAACAAATGCACAGTTTTAAGACTGCTGTTAATAATGTATTATATCACAAAGAAATGATTAAAAACTCTTTGTGTTAGATGCAAAAAACYCCCAATGTTCATTAATTGCTTGAAGGATTTTGATATCCTCAAAATATCAATGATTTTGGTATCATCAATTATCTTTTGACACAGATGGAGAAGAACTCACRAATGAGGATGGAAGTAACACTTCCAAACAAGCAGGGGCACAAAGGAATTTGAGATGATATCCCTAATGAAACCCAGAGCTTCAGCACTGTGAGAAAATTAAACCTTGGGCCAAGAATCAAAGAGAAGCTCAGAATGCTTCAGAGGGCTTTTTATAGTCTAGGATCAAGGAGGTTTCAGCTTTTAGTGTGCAAAGGGCTAATAACGATCTGCTAATCTATGTGGAGCATTTATATTGTTTTCCTTGTCATTTCTAACAGTCTATCAAAGCCTCCAAGTAAAGGTTTGCATGCAAGTCAGATGTGGCTGTAGGTGCAGTGCATATAGCACCATACTGGCTTATGTGATGTTCAGGAGGATGTGGAATGCTTTTAGGACTGTCTAAAGGTTAAAGACTTTAAATGCTGCTCCTCACTTCAGTCACATTCTGGGAACAGAGAGCAGAACAGAAGCACCTGGAGTGTATTTGCCCTACCACCAGCGTCAAGTAACCAGAGGGAAGGAAAAAAAAAACAGAACAAACAAACAAACGAACAAAAAACCCAACAACAACAAAAAAATAGATTTCTGATTTTGCCCTAAACTTCTTAACAAACTTTCCAGAAAATAGYGAACTCTGAAATTTACTTTGAAATCTAATGTTTTTATTTATGCACATCTGAGTAATGTTTTGCAATAAAAGTTTCTGGTTCTTCAGTCCCACAGAAACCCTTTATGCCCTTAAATATGGACATGTATCCAAAACAGGATAAAGTTTTCACCCAGATGAAATTAATAGCCATATTTTCATTTATTTTTGTCATATTTTTGTCAAGGTGATTTTTTTAAAGTAATCCCTAAAGCTAGTGAATACCTTTCGGTAAATAATGAATTTCTGTTTATAAGTCTCCCACAGCTAGATACTAAACATATTAAATATTTGAATCGTAAGTCTATGTGATACATGGAGAACCCAATATATCTAAGTTTCTAGTGTTTATTTTCAGTCTTTATAGAGTAAGTGCATCTGTTCTCATATAGGTAATTCTAAGGCAAAGACTTTTTTGCTGAAATTATTTAACATTAGATTGTTAACCTCTCACTAGTGGTTTTTGTGGTTGACCCCATTAGATTATTTTTGGCAGTCATTTTGTAGTATCTATTAAAAAAACCTTCTGGAATTTCTTTTGTGGCATTTGCATATCCACAAAAAAAGATAACATCAAAACATTAATGTATCATCTGATTTGTTTTTCAGGCTACTATGCAAGGAGAATGATCATAGTAGGGTTATGCATTGTGAGGAAATATGATWGAGTGTATTGGAAGTGACTTTCCATCAGAAAAATCAATCTGCACAGCAAATTTGACACTGGTGTAGTGGTGTCAAAGAGGTATGAGGCTTAAGAAAATAAGTTGCCAAGGCAGAAAAGAGACAGAGAGGAGATGTTAACTTTCCTGCTTGGGAATAGGCAGAACATGATCTACGTATCAAACAAGTTAGAGAGAATCAGAATGGGGAAAGGAGGGGCAGAGTATGAGAGGCAAAAAGAAAAGGAAGAAGAATGAGAAAAGGAATGAGAGATGCTATGAAAATCCTATTTTTGAGACTTTATCAAAGTTATGATATGTTCATTTATTAAACAGCAGAAAATCCGTATGGAAGAAAAATCTTGACTGAGGATTAGATCTTCTACTATCTAAAAGAGTGTGAATTATTTTGTGGATAAAATTGTATATGCTCTCTCCATGTGGCTTCCCTGCTTGCTCATAAGGGTTGAGCTCACATTTATTTTAATTCAGTTTAAATGTCAATCATCAGTCATGAAACAAAATTCCACTGGAAACATTCAGACAGATATAAGAATTTCTAATGACTTTCACACTTGTCATTCTTTCTTAGCCTGGCTTGTTAACAATTTGTTTTCAGATTTTACAGACATATTTAGAAACAGATTCTATAAGTCACTGAGGTTGAAATATGGCCTCTGCTCAGGTCTACTGGAGATTACCACTGACTTCAAAGCAGGAATTTACCCGTATTGTTCATGTTCACATTATGGAATGTCACATTCACTGGATGAAATAAATACCAGTTATGTTGGCACTGATCTCTTGTTCACATCACAAATGGTATGTTCTCTTAGCCAAAGCATTCCTATCCAAGTAAGAGCACTTAGGTGGCTGCTGCTGAATTATTAGGTGAAGAGAGATAAAAATAAAAAAGCATATTAAAAAAAAAGTACTACGTTATTCTTTGCCCAAAAGTGTGAAAAATCAAAGCAGTAATTTGTTTTAATTGCCAAACTGCTTTCTAAATTTACTTGTTTCTGTAGAACACATACCTAATGGTGCACCTGTGCTATAATTCCATGTGCTCTGTGAAACCTCAGGCTTCTTTGCAGAAAGCCTCTATTTTCCACTCAGTAATGGTATGGTCATCTGAGAATTTCATGTATATCAGTGTGATTTGGGCAGTGTGATGCAGAGACTGTGTAGTGGAACATTTAACTGGGATGGATTTCTTGATGGCTTGATGGAGGACTTTAGAAAGCAACATGATAGGGGTAGACAACAGCCTCTTACAAAACAGAACATTTAAAACATGGACAAAACAAAAGAAAAGAAAAATGGTCAKAGTGCATTAAGTATTTGCTTCCTTTAAAGTGGGGTATTTATCCTGCACAATGTTCAAGCAATTCTTTGTAGGAATAGCTGAAATTATCCTTACAGGAACATGAAAGAATGAGATGTCTTTTTAATAGTCTTCACATACCTTCTAAAAGWGTTTGCTAGACGTGAATAGGAAATGAATAGAGAGCTTTAAATTAGTGGTAAATTAAGTATTTATATTGAAGTTTGAGAAGGATTCCTTTGCAAGCAAAGAAATATGGTGCTTCAGGGTTGCCTCCTGCCACCTCCTCTGCATATACGAAAGAGATCAGGTGATGCAGGAAGCACATATGGCCAAGTGCTGCAGGTGCTGGTTTCATCAGTTACGGTACTAGAATAAATTCACAGATATCAGAGAGAATTTCTGAAATTGCACTTAGCAGGAGAAAAGAGACACTGAGAGTCATTAAACAGCAGAACATATTTCAGTATCACACATATTATAAACAGATGATTAAGAAATGTAGGAATTGACTTAATGTGCAAAGTATGCCCTAACATAGAAAGTAACTTAAACAAAAAACTATAAAACACAGTATTTTAAAGAAAAGCTTCAAAACTCTAATTTAATTGAATAAGCAGTATTCACATAAATAGTCTTCAATATTTTTCTCCTTATACCTTTGTAATAACTTGCAATTCCCATCTGCTACCTACTTCCCCTCTCTTCACATAGCAACCTTATTGACATTCTGTATCCTTCAAGGTGAAGTAGATTCTGCCTTGAAATTAATTGGTTATTTTAATCCCTTGAGACATATTCCTTGCTTAATGACTCATTCTTGAAACATATTCAGTAACCAAGACATCAAAAATATAGATTCCTTTCAAAGTAATAGTGTTGTTTTGGATCTGCTAATTAAGACTAGATTMCAATTTACTGACAGGTAAAAATTGAATAAATTTAAAGTTAATCCATCATTGCAATAAACAAGAAAACAAGTATAAAATATGTGGTAAACAGAAAGAAATGCTTGGGCACAAGCTGCTAAGATGCCTAATATTCAACTGCTCCTTACTTCCCTTTGCCCAAATCAAAAAGCTATGAAAGGAAAACCGCAGATGAATCATATTTTGCCAAAGATCATGACTTAAGTAAGTTGTGATGGGCTTTAAGGTCTATAAAAATGCAGTCTTTTAAAGGCATCTATTTCTTTTGATAATTTAAAGAGGGGGCATATTACCCAGGAATATTACAAATTCATATATCTATTGACACTGAGTTGTATTGCTTGCAAAACACATTTCCTGAAAAAACATGCACTGTTAGATGTCAGAATTTTAGTCAGAAGAGTAAAAAAAGATTCACAAAAGATATATTTTGCTTTGACATTCTTAAGGATTAGAAATGATTCTTAATTTGCATTAAACTGTGCTCCATTCTCCAAGTATTCCAATATAAGAGAGCTGTCTCTAATGGTGTGACTCATTTTTTATTTCTCATCTCAGTTCCACAGACTCTGAACTGGTTATTTTGTGGCCAAGTATAAGAAATGTCTCAGTTGTATTCCCCCGTCCCTTGTCATTCCAAACGACAACCAAAGAAATGAATTTTTGAGTTAAATGGCTTAAATTGTATCATTATATAATCATTTGGCCTTTTCTTTGGTTTTTTTTTTTTTTTTTTTTTTTGGTAGGAGAAAGGGTAATCAAGATTACTTCTCATTTCATAATCAAAGAAAATTTTCAGGGAAACACAGCCTGTGAAAACCCAGGCATCACTTGGAAATAAAATCTACCTAAAGAAGTTTCTTTTCCATTGGAACAAATGAACGTGCTAGCCAATAATTGAAATTGCTTCTTGCCCTCTCCAAAGAGGGTGATTCTTGSAGGTCAAAACAGGGGTTATTGGTAGGTCAGTTGAGATAGTCATTACTGCCGCTATCTGCACAGTGTTTAGGCTTTAAGTAAACCAGAGATTTTATAATGTGGAACTGCTGGTTCTTGGTAGTGTTTCCTGAGGTCATTAAAAAAAGAAGTCAGTCTATTAAGCCCGCAATCATTGAAGAAAAACACTAGGCTCTGTCTAACCAGCAGCTGTGTCGGTATAAGTAAAATTGATTTTGATACTTTTCTAGAATAATATAATCAACTTATTAGATATTGCAGAGTCATCATTTAAATGCACTGTTGAYCTGGTACCTATTCAATATTTATTGGTAATATGTTACAATACAAGTAATAGTTCAAAATTGCTAGATTCTTCTCTAACATGCAAGTTTACTGCTCTGTTTGCTTGATCTGCAGAGCTTTGACCGCTGTAGCCAGGAAATGTCATGGGGTATCAGCTACATTTAAATCTTTCTTTTGGAACACCACATGAATTTGTCCTGACACGGATCTTACCCTGAATTTGAAAGAACAACAGGTTAAATGAAACTCCTGACTGGACACCTCCAGCTTCAAACCTTCCTGAAGGTTCAATATAGTTGTCTTTATTTTAATATGCATTAAAGTACAGGAGTCTAATTTGACACACATTTTATTCTGAATTATGACAGGAAGCAACACAATCCGTCAAAAACTAGTGGCAATTCAGCACTAGGTACTATTCTTATTTTTGAGAGATTGGAAGATTTGGAACGCAAACAAACACAGATCTCTATGCTAAGAAGTGCAGAAGGGTAAAGCAAATGACTTCAGTGCTGTTTGTGTCTTTTGTGCAGCCTCCGTTGCAAACCTGATGCCCAACAAAATTCAACATTGTAAATCCAGCTAAAAAATGACAAGGACAAAACAGAGGTGACATCTCACTGCTTCAAGTAGCCAGTTGCACACAAGAACTTGACATGGCTTGATAAATTACTTGTAAGTAATTTCAATAGAAGCCTTATATTGGCCTAGTCTATTGGTATACCATCAATTAAATGGGCAAATAATAATACAGTTAATGAGGATATTAAAATAAGTTTCCAGTTTAGGAAACAATGCTTGAGTATGGACTTGCTTGGTTTTAGTGCTATATATTGTAGACCCTAATTTGCACACACTTCCTATCTTCAAGGTTTTTGAATATATTTTTTAAGTCTCTTCTTTTTATAGGTACTGCCTGGGAAGATAATTTTAAATCCCTGGTTTACTTCGTTAATCTAGCAAGTCTGTGTAGCCTTAAGTCATTCTTTTTTTCAGATCAGCTATGTACCGTGCAGCATAAGAAATCACCTGTCATACAGGTTGAAAGTATTTACCTCAAACTGTCAAAATCTGTGTAAGCCACAGCCTAGTTTCTTTCAGACGAGTTTCAGCAAGTTGCCAAGGGCAGTTCACAGCAAACAGAAATACAGAAGAGCATTTGTGTTTTAGAACTGCTCCTTTGTAGTGCTCTAATGTGCGTGTGCACGTGTGTCTATGAGACATTTAATCTAACATAGGAAAAAACCCTGCAACTATGGCACCCAGCTGATAACTTTAAAGGATATGCTAAATAAAATTTCCCATTTTCATAGATTTGCAATTGCACTCTGGGCCCATAAAATCTCAATGCTAGTTCATAAATCACTTACAGAACACTGTGTAAAACTAGGCCATACAAATTGGTAAAGAATAGATGTTCTTTTTTAACACACTAATGCTATAGTTATGATATATAGTTATTGCTATAAAGAATGCTATCTATATTATCTTATTTTTGGTAAAAAATGTTAGTGTTAACTGGTCTCATTTTACAAAAAGTGCTAATTCTCTAGTGATAGTACATAGAAAGGAATCATGTACTATGGTTAAGCCAGGATCATAGGACATAATGGGGCTGACATCTTTCATATTCTTAAGAATTGTTTTTTAGAAGCTAGTGGGTGGCTCTGCATTCGCTTCTATATGGAAAGTGTGTATTAATCTTAGAGGCAGAGTTTTGTGCTGAGGTTATTTTCCACTTAGAAACTCCAGACCCAACACAAATCCTTCTGACAAACAGTTCGAGAACTTACTATTTTCTAAAGTAAATGATGCAAATCTCGCTCTCCCAGGCTTTTACTTCACAAGCAGTGGGATCAATCATTTGATTGGAAGGCCACAATCAATCACTCATAGTAGCTGTCTCAGCATTTTTGTCGGTTCTTTTTGTTTTTTCCTTTTTTTTCCTGTCTGTGATCTGTGTTGGCGGTAATGCTTTTCAAACTTTGACATTACATTAAATCCTCCTAAAACCCACATCAATGATATTATGGTCAGGCTTTCTTATGTGGCTATTGAGCTTGCTTCTCAATTGATGCAGTGACTTCCACASAGATACACAAAACAAGGTTTAGGTAGAGAAATGCTGCCAGGACCTTCAAATTGTGCAAGCATCAGTTTTTGACAAACGCTCTGGGCTAAAATAACCCTCTGGAGAAAAGTGGAGAAAAGTGTCAATGACTTTTAATTTACAGTCTTTGCTGAAGCTATGATTRGAGTATGATTACTTTTGTCCCATGCTAAGGGAAACACTTTTAATAATCTATGGACTTCAGTGGCTTAGATTTGCTCATTAGCAAGATAGGTACATCTCAGAAAAGTTCTTTTTTTTGGAGGCATGGTATCTAGTATGCAGGGATGAGGGATGATATRTATGTTATTCAGGACTTCTTAATGGGAGTACTGTATATTATGATTTTTTTTAAAGATGCTATTAATTTCAGGCACCAATATCAGAAAAATATGACCCAGTTCTTAATGGTTGCCATTGTTAATTACTGACAAAAATATGAAGCCATAGGCTCAGAAAGGCATATATCATATTGCTTGGCCCTTTGTTACTTGGGAGGTTTTTTACTACTGTTTCTGCTCAATGAAATTAATTAAAAAATAAGTTTACACCTGTCAGAAGGCCTATATTTTCCATATAGGGATTCATATCTTCCACAAAAAACAGAGAGTTACACATACCCCCTCTGACTCTCCAACTAACTGAAACTGTACATGTTTAAAAGTGTGTGTAGGTGCTATTAGATCTTATTTAACAAAGTATTTGGTGTATCTGCATCAAATGCACATTAATGGAACAGAAGAGCGTGCCAGAGGTCTCATTTGGGTATCCCAATACCCATTGGCAGAGAATTAAAGGACATGTGAAAAAAAATTTTCCTTCACCTGTATGATTCATCTTCTCTCTCTGTAAAACAAGATAAATAAGGCTCCTGAGGTGAGTCTGTGTAAAATCAGGAAAAAAGAGGCACTTAGGCTGTGCTAAACATTTGCAGACTATTATTAGAAAAAACACTATAGTATTAATTTTAAAAATTAAGAAWTGCAATATATTATAGTAGTATAAATTGAGTAAACTTTGATGGGACTGCTTTAATAGATCATGTTTTCTGAAGCTGAAAAATATACCAAACAAGCAAGCTTTGGTTAAAGCCAGTGGGACTATTTGGGTGTAAATTTTCACAGAGCTTGAGCTGTTGTTTTGTAACTAAAGTTTAGGAGWGGTGACAGTCAGATTGTTTATGGACTGTGAAAATGCTACACCTGGAGGACATAGAGTGAACTGCAGAACTTTTTTTTTTTTAAAGAAAGGTGGAAATTCTCCAAGCATCTTCTAGAACTCACCTCAAGATAATGATGTCTTTACAATAATTTACTGAGAGATTGGTTTCCTTAATAAAACATATTAACTACAACCATATAGTGATTTTTTATTACTTGGGACTGAATCATATATTTTAAATTTATTTAAAATGAGGGGGGCTGCCAGGGGTCATTTCCTTCCCTATGAAGTGAGGAAAGCATTAACACTGACARCAGGAGCAGTTCCCTGTTAGGTGCTGGTGTCCGAAGGCACACCTGGCGTTTCCTTGCTTCTCAAAGATTTCAGATTCTGGGAGACACATCTCTAGGAAATGGGCAGCAGAAATCCTTGGGGCTGGGAGAAATAAAGACTATGAAAATGGCATTGGGRCCTGTTTCCTGGGGCGCAGGCCAAGAGTGGGCTGGCAAATCTGCTTGCTCATTCGCTTGCCTCGGAGACTCCTGTGGGCAAACGTACAGCACCTCCCCACAGATGTAGGCCCTGCCGTGTTTCAAATCAAGTCACCTGCAGTGACACATAAGGACATATACATAAATACATTCAGTAAAGCCTTAGTTGGCAAAACCMTTTCTAATTTCTAATTTTTATAAAGAATATGCTCATTTAAGTGTATGAAAGTTAGATGAGATTATCAGTAAAATACTATAGTTGCATGAATCATTTTATAAATGAAGGGAACTAGTGTGAATCTTTTTTTTTTTCCCACCAGTTTTGGTTAGGAAAATACTGAGAAAGTTTTAAAACTCATGCACAGAAATTTCTAAGCAAAAGGAAATTAGGATGAGTTTGAGAGCTGCATGCAGAAGTCAGCACTTTCAGTGCACAGAAGTAGGCAAGGAGCATTAACTGGAGTATGTATAAAGTTTAGGAGCAGAGGTTTGTAATCATCTCTGCATACTGGAGCAGATGTCAGGTTCAGGAATCTTGGAGCATGATTATGGAAAGGTGAGATARGGCACATGCACACTATAAAACGGAACATGGGCCAGACTCATCAGAGCTGGCTTGGCATCTGCCAGATTGCAGCTGAGAAGAAGAAATGAAACTAATGGCACTAAGCCTGGCTCTTTTCCATCAATTTTGCTYGTTAAGACATGTATACGAGCGATGCAGTGATCAAGACCCTGCAGTGCTCCCTAGCCTACTTTATCACTGTATGGCAGCATCTGGCCTATGATAAATGGATGTGGTAGTATTGATGGAGAAATGATGGACATTTGAGGAGGAGAGGCTGTAAGGACAACTCCAGCTAACAGGAGAGGACTTGGGAGCTTCTATGTATTTGTTAAAATAACCACTAACTTCCAAAAGTTATTCCTCCAGCAGCTCACCTTGTAAAAGGCAAAAACATTCTCAGATCAACATGAATTACTAAAATAATATGGTAAGAGTTTGCATTCATCTTTAAAGATTATCTGTATTAAATTTGGCTTTAAGTTCTTAGCTGTACTTGGCAGTAAGGAAGTAAAGTAGATATGTTACTATTTACTTAAGGAAGTAAATAGATATGTTGCAACCTTCTGACTTAGAATATCTATTTACTAATGAAACTAATGCAAAAAAAAAAATTAAGAATATTTTAATCCAGGCATAAAACTGTTCAAATTTCTTAGCAATGCATTTTTTCCCAACCTAAACTATATTTCTCAGGATTAGTTCTCTAGGGTAAAAAGAAAGATCTCTTATGTGAATTGTATGGCCCATGTTTGAAGGAGCAAGCTTAAGGACAAAACTAGAAAAGTGAGAAAGCATTTTGGCACATACGTGCTGCAAATGGAACATAGTGCCAAGATCCTAGAGTAGGTAGAAATATACTGCCAAAACCTGAGTGACCATCAGAGGTAAAAGAAAGTAAGGTGATACAAAGTAAGGTGACAATAGTTCATCAAAATACAAACAACAAAGTACCCCAAGCCAGAGAGAGTGGGAAAAATTTTTACACTTAATAATACTGTAATACTGTAGGCAATAATACTGTAATACTGTAGGTTGTATATGTGAAAGATAATGAGAAACAGAGATCTCATGCTGCCAAACCCAAAATCACTTAAAAAGATTGCTCTAGTTGGGCACCTTTGCTTGTATTATTACTAGAGTAATAAAGCAGTGATACTGTTTTTTAAAGTGCTTGTGACAGAAGATTGCTTTTACATCAAGAGTTAACATATAGCTTGTGGTAGGTATTGAATTACATGGTTGAATGTAATATCTATCTATCTGGCTGCCTGTTTACCCCCATCTGTTTGACCTTTAACTCTGCAGGTATTTTTCTGAAAACAGTAAAATGCAGGAGGTGGTTACTGGGGGATGTTATTGTGAAGGCAAACAGAGCCCAGAGAAATTCAAGGATTTAACAGAACCTCTACCTGACAGGCCTCCCAGAGATCAAAGAAGGCTGGTTAGCCATTTAGAAAATACAGCAGCTTAAGCTAAATCCCTAACAGTGCAAAACCGTTGAGATGCACAAAATTAACCTGCCAGCATTTGAAATGGTGGCAAATTACAAGTTGATGGGGTTACCTAAAAACTTGTTAACCTCTGAATTCTTCCACTGACAATTGTAAGTCTTCCATAGATTTACATACACATCTCTTCAAAGCAAGGCAGCCTGTGAGGTGGTCTGAAATGCTACGGATTAATCAAATGATAAGCATTTCGGTAGCACTTCCCTTTCCTGTAAGCCCCTACTCACAGAAAAGTGATTGCTCGTGCAAGCTGAAGAATCACCTCAGGTGAATAATTAGGCCAGATGATTATACCTGATAGAGAAATCCACTTTGTTGGCAGAATTARTGAAAAAAATCAAGCGGTCAGCATGTGCTGTGCCTTCTCTGTACTAAGTATGTGATTGTAGGTCTTCCTATGAAGAAGTCCTCTTCGGTTCGAGCTACAGAGCATATAGTGCTGAACGGCCGGGAAATTTTTCCCTAGAAAGCCAAATGGTGTCGCTTGCTGATTGCAGAATACTGCATGATATCCATGTGGCTGTGCCGGAGGTGGCCAGGGTTATAACCAGATACATGCCTGAGTTGCAGGTTTAGCACAACCAGTTTGCAATAAAGCTAGACCTTGTGGTCAGGAGAGAAATAGCCTGAAACCAGCTCCTCTCTCATTCTTACTTCTTTGTTGGACTGATACATGACATTTCGACCCTGTGACCTGAGATTCTACTAATATTTATCTTTCACAGGCTGAAAGCTGCTAATGATATAAGAATAATCTAATGGRAGCAGCATTCCTGCAGGTTATGAACAGTCAATGTGCCTCTTTTCCCTGATTTTGACTGTAAAGGCAAAGCCACAAATATTGCTGGCTAAAGTTGTCACTTTCTCCCCAGGGGGAATATTCTGAGTGACATACATATATTTCAATATTAAAATATGCTTTTTTTCTGGCAAAAGTTAATATTCTCAAGTGCATAGTCTTTAACATTAAGAATCTGTGATCATTTTGTCCCATTTTGTCATGTTAGTTTATAAGGATGATTCACAAAAGGAAGCTACTAGAAGTACAGTGCAGACCAAAAAGGAGGTAAAAAATTGCGGAGATAAAAATGGTAGCAATGAGGATATTAAGATTTTGAATGTATAAAGGTTGTATTATAATGACTGAAAATGTAAACATACTTTCAGAGTACTTAAAATCTCCATCACACCGAACGGAGTGCTAGGATGAGGGGAAAAAAGAACAGAGCCTAATGGAAATGCGCTTAGGTTGTATGTGTAAGGGAGCACATTTTATGGCTGACTTCCTGCCTGATTCCCTGCATATTGTGTGTTGTAAAGAGAATCCATTAAATCTGTTTGCATATCAAGTTATCTATTTGCTTTTCTAAATAAATATGCAGCTGTGTCGTGCAGCCGCCTAGACTGTCTCAGGAGTAACTTCCTCAGTGTATTCGATCACTACAGAGAAGTAGTTTAATAGCTGAATGTTTGCACAGGCCTTGGTGTCCTTTAATTGTTACTGGCTGGTACAAAAGGGAGGATTTGTAGCATTTGTAGCATTTACTGGATTAGAATACATTTCTAAAAAATTAATGAAAATAATGAGTAACTTCTGTATAGCCTGAAAATTATTTTCAACATAGCAAGAGATGACCCTCAGAAATCTCTTTGGAAATAGGTCACTGTTTTACAAGTGCAAAATGGTGAATCCATTTTTGAAAATTCAATTGTTGAAAAAAACAGAGTAATACAAAGTGTTAATGAAAAATAAAGAGATTACCACTGTTTGTTACTACAAAGACTGAGGGTAGGTATTTCCTAAAATTTACTTCAGTTATACTGAAGGCTCACTCAATTATAAAAAATAATGACTATGATGAAGAGAGTTCTTTGTGTCTCACATAATCAAAGATACTATAAGTAACCTAGGAAATCCCAAGAACAGTCCTGATAATGGTAACTATAGGGTTCAGTGTCTCATAGTGTTAATTTTGACTATGATTAGTTGAAGTACAAACAATTTTAAAGACACTGTTATACTATTATCTAAGCAGATATGAAAAGATAATGAAGGTTTTATTTGCATTCTTTGAAGACTTAAGAACATAAGTGCACTGTCGTCTTTTTTGCTTACCTCCCTCCATCAAAGCATCCCCCAAAGTGCATGTACAACCTGCTAACCCTTTAAGCTGAATGCTTCCATCTCCTCTTTATCCCAGCCGCAGGTTGCCACCTCCGTTTTTTCATCAGTTTCAAAAGCACGTCACTTTGAAATTTACTTTCTGCACTGATGTCAGTAAATTTATTGAAGTCCTATGTCCATAGGATGAATTAGTTCAATTTTCTGACCTGACAGAAGACCAATCTTTCTTTTCCTTTGAGTAGTTTTCCATCAGATCAGTTGGCTGAACAGRGCCACCCTTAGGCTGTGCCCAGCGCACTAGACTCAGCACAGAAGGATGGGCTAGGTCATACAAGTGGAAGCAGAAAGAAGGAGCAGAGATAACATTCTGGTGGCCATCAGCCATTAAATTGGACTATGTCTAGTATGAACTGCACTCTGATAGCCAAAATTATAAGGAGGAAGATTGCTTCTCTGATAACTCGTGTCATAGATTTGTTTTATTCACTACTTTTAGTGCATGCACATAAGTGTGCTGCTCCTAATCAGGAGAAGACAAATTCGTCTTCCTTTTTTCTAATATGTGTCTTATTCACTAGACCTATTTTTTTTTCTCAGAACATAATAGTGTACTCCACAAATGTCAATCTGACAGTCTCATCAGTCTGCTTTTCATCTTGTTGTCATATGACAGTTCAGCGCCAAGAGGAAAGATACTTCTTTTAGGAGCTGTTGCATCCATTCAGATGGCTAATTGTAAAACAAGCACTGTGAGGTAAGATTATTGAAAAGTCTGTGCATACTTCTAAATTCTATTAGCAAATGTGTTTTTTTTGAAGCTATAAGAACATTTGTTATCTCTAACCCATATTCTCCTATACGATTGTTACTGATGTTATTAGCTGTTGTTCCAATATCTTATTAAGCTGCACAAAATTCTTATTCTCCATTTTGTAGTGTGAGAATTAATTAGTTAATTAATATGTATTTTATGTGTTAAAGATGAATATACTAGCTCATATAACAAACTTTCTGAGAATATGATCATAATCAGAAGTTCCTAAGCATTTTGTAGCAAGTGCAAGTCCCACCTTAGGCACAATTTTATCTCTTCAGAGAACTATGAAGTTCTATTTTATTTAAGAGTAAGTATTATAAAATGCATGTATATGTGCAAATAAATAAAATTAGTTATCATAAATTCAGAAAGTATTTTCCAAAGGTGGTTTGTGGTAACCAAACTTTATGGCCTCTCTAAATTGTCCGAATGAACTTGTATGAAATATTAAATGCTACTAGCGGTAGGGTTTTGGCTTACCTACCTGATGTCTTGTATCTACCCTTTTGGTTTTTATGTAATTGAGGTCAAGATGAATAAAATTGCTATTCTGAATGGCAGCTTTCACAATGCATTGTAGCAGATTTAGGTACAATGTGTACAATACCATGATGAGTAGGAATGTTAGGATCAACCTGGAGCTAATCTTTAAGAACACCTGACCATAACTTCCTGATAAAGAAGGAGCTTAAAAATATATTCAGACTATATTCATTAAACATGGTTTATCTTAGCCTATTTACTACTTAGGAGCCCAAGTGATAGCTTTTATTTAACCAGAACTTGTACCATAAGTGCTTTTTCAKGCTGTGCTTTTTAGTTCAGATCATACACATATACTTGAACTTGAGTACTGTGGAAATGTGATACAGAGCTTTAAGTCATCTTTGTGCTATAAGTTTTTCCTGGCTCATGTGGCTTCTGGCAAAACRTGGGCAGCCTGAGGCCTGAGTAATTCTGGAGAAGCTGAGATGCTGTATATGGTGAACATCTCCTTTTGCTCATCCTGTGCTCTTTCAAGCTTCATTCATGGATGCAGCATGGAGCCTATGCCAAAGCTTTTGCAATCTGTGTTTCAGGTTAGCACAAGAACCCTCTGGCAACGCACAGGTGATGAGACCTTGGTCAGCCAGGACTTTGAGAAGGGTGTCCATAGACTTTTGCTTTATGGTGAACCCCACAGAGGCTTTTAAAACCAGAAGTGCCCAGCAGTGCCTGGAGCAGGCATGCCCAGGCATACCTTAACATTAGCAAGATGCCCATCTCTTGATTTAGTTTCATGTAAAAGAATGAAGTTTTGTGTGGGCTGAGACCAGTCTGTGGTGCAAACTAAAGCCTGGTTTGATTGAGAACTACCAGGAGATTTGCACTGGACTTCCATTCCTGATCCAGACAACAATGTTAATGCAGCCTCATTGATAGCTTTTCTGTGAGTTACAAATTTTGAGCTCCTTGATGTGACACTCACTTGTCCACCAGCTACACCTGTGCTTTGAAATTCTCTCTCTCTTGAGAGTGAGGAAAGTTGCTCCTTGGGAAAGAGGAATCTCTCCTCTTTTTAGAGAATTCTGCCGGACTCACCAAGTCTTCCTGAAGAGATTTGAGTGCATATCTGAGRATATAAAAATCAAACAGACAATGTCTGTCACCGTGAGTTTTCACGGCCAGTTAAATGGCYTTTGTGATGCTTGTTTTTGTTTTCACAAACTTAACATGGGTTAGAGCTGATGGAAAGCCCCTTCCTGCAACTGGATCAATTAAAAGATATGTAAGACTTGCAGAAATAATTTTGAAGAACTTTCCCCTTGCAATGCAAGGAGGGAAAACCAAGGAAAACTCACAGCGTGGGGCTTTCAGATTTGCACCTAGAGTAAATAAAAGCAGGCRAGTAGTGACTTGCAAATGTCTKTATATAATGTGGAAATTGTTGTTGRAATAAGCAAACATGGAGATATTTCAAGCAAAATAAAAACAGTTCACTGTCATAACCATGTTAGGAAAGAGGTTATATTTGGCTTAAGCACTAAAATATCATTTACAAATATTTTGAAATCTTTACTACATATCATCAGATCTTAAATACAAAACAACCCATGTATGTCTTACCCTGRACAAGGAAAGTTTCATTCAGTGAAAAATCTCCTGCAGAGGAAAAGAAATTAAGCCAGTCTGGAGAGCAGCTCATTATATTGCCTTGTCCCTTTTGTCCTGGGCACCTGAGCAGGGAACAACGCAGCGCTTATCAGCAGAACAAAAGATTCCTTCATTGGCCAGAGGCTGGGAAAGATGTCAGCTGCAAATGCAGAGCCTCCAAGGACAGGTAGCTTGCCTGGGACCTAATGGGAAATGGACTATTCACGCAGACTTTCATGTCTAGCCCTATCTGCTTCAAGCTAAAGTAAGATTAGCCTCCTCTAAAAACATGTACATGTTTAAGGGTAACTCTAGATGATTATGGCTGGGAGAGATCTGATGCAAAAGCAGAGAAAACAAAGTGTAATACACTGGTGTGTGCTAGAAAATTTTGCAAGTTTTAACATCCTAAAACATTACGTTTTCTTTTCATAGAAGAAGTTTTACCTCAGATTATCTTAAATTACTTCCTATTACATGAAAGAAGTTGATAGCATGCTAAGACATTTTAATGACTTAGTCCTAGACATTATATAACTTAAAAAAAAAAAAAAGGATGAAATTTATCTGCATAAAGACAACTTAACTTTCAAGGAAATTGTAATCTTGGTTATTAAGGTTTAAATAAYTTGAGATGGAGGTAGAAAGAGCACTATTGGATGAGCAGAAGGAAGAGTGCAGCCGTAGTAAACCTCTGCTTACTACCAGAGTGTGTTTTGGTGGTGGGTAAGTTGTGCTAGAAATAAACTAAGTGGAATAAATGAAAGAATGAATGTGGAAAGGAGAGAAGTTCCCAGAGCAGCGTGAGGAAAGGCAAAAAGGTGTGGAAGGAGGTTGGAGGAAAGAATCTAGTAAAGAAAGAGAGAGCAAAGAGTCAACACAGGAAATAAAAGTTCATTCCAAGCTGCAGAGAGTCCTCTCAGTCTCATGCGGTCCCAGTTTAACTGCTTCTGTTGCTGTTACTTTCTTAAATGGCCTGTTGCTGCTTTCCTTCCTGGGTGCTGTTTCCCTGGTTATGGGGGATAGAGAAGTTTTAAAAGGGCTTTAAAAGGCCCAGGGTGCTGACAGGCCACTCTCTGTGTGCAGTCCTCCACTCTGGTGCTCGCTGACTCTTTCATCTGGCAGGGCACGGTGTAAAAGATGCCTGTTTTCTAGGTCCAGTGCTCCCCAGTGCTCATAGGGCTGGACCTTCAGGGAGTTTACCAAGGAGAAGGATGTGGGAATGGCCATTCAGCTCCCTTCTCTCTCCATTTCCTTTAAGATCTTGAGTCACTTTGAATGTGAATCCAGGGATACCAAACTCAAATTAAAGCAGCTCTCAGGTGGTATTCAATACCTTACAACTAGAAGAAAGATGAATCAGAATTGATTTCTTTCACATACTTAGCATTGATACAGCTTTTCTTAACAAGGACCACAATATCTTTTTACAACCAGGGTCTCAAAATGGTCCTTTTCAAGATCAGAGTGAAACCTCCATGCTTTAGACTACACCCTTAAATAAATGGGGCTGCCTTGTAGGAATCTGGACAAGTCCATCCTCTAAATCAGTTGAAATTACTGGACCAAGTATACTCCCAAAGACAAATCCCAAGGAACCTCCCAGGCTCCAGGCTCCCATGAACTCAACATAGGCTTTTTTTTTTTTTTTTGATGTGTCCCCTTATCTGATAATGAGACTTGTTTTTAAATGTTTTATTTCATTTTCACTTGTTTTTGCTTGTTTGAATTTTGTAAAATGTATTATTCATACTTTGGAAAATTCAGAAACCTGGGGAAGTTATTATTTAATGTGCTGGGGACATCATTGCTTGCCTTGAAAATAAGTGAGAGCAAGTGAAGGCTACTGCCACTTTCTGTGAGTTAGTGGATGCATCACCATGATTAGTGCTACTTAACTGGGSCAAGAAAGACATATAAAACATAGGAGCTTTGGGGATAGAAGCAAAAGTATCTGTCAGGGCAGGTCTAGAGTCAGCTACTAGACAATTGTGATCATCCTGTATTTTCAGACCTGCACTGTATGTGTTCCATGGCTAACATGTGGTCTCTGTCATGRTAAGTGTATTTTGCTTAATCTAATGTATCTTTTAGCAAAAGTCCATCAATTATTTCTATGATATAAGCTTTTGAAAAATTGCTTCTTTATATTAGCCTTTCAAAACATGAATAAATGGTCCTCTGAGAAGCATGGCTTTCTTGTAACCTTTTAAAGAGGAAGAACAAAGCTTTCTCTTTCAATCTTGGATTCTTATGCATTTCAATAACACATAATTACATTATGGCGAAAAGAAAAGGGGAACATTGATCCTGCATTATGTCCAATTTCACACTTAAGTACGTGGTCATCATCACACAGAGCTTTTTTGCTGCAGCTTATACAATCAGGAATGTGAGGATTACACAGAGTATGTAATGTAAATTGTACTACTTCCTGACAGTCTAAAATATCACAGAGCACAATAGCAGTGCCTTTCCCAAAATGACTGCTGACTTTCTTTTGTCAAGCCCATGAAGATAAATCACATAAGCTTCTTAAAGTTGGAATAATAATCTGTGGTGATTAAAATAGTTGCTGAAAGCTTTAGRAGTTGGCTTGTTGCCAGACACTGATTTCCTGTCATGCCAGGTAATGTTTGGGCAATTACTGGCAAAGTTTTCTTCTCAGAATCTTACTTTTGTTACTCCTGTGAAATAAGAAGTTTCAACACTTAAGGTTTAAGGAAACTATTAGAAATGTTCAACCTCTGCTTTGCTGTTATAATGTTCCTCCAATGTTAGATTTACAGTCAGATCTACCCTTCTAAATGGCGCTTTATTGCAACGTTGTTAAATGTAAAATAGTTCTCTTCAAGTGCATGATTTAAGGTTGAAACTTTTAGGAAATCTACATTTTTGCAACAGTACTGATTGGCAGCGAAATAGCCCAACAGCATTATTTGTTTCACTCTTACATTTTACAGTAACTTCAGAAAAATGAGGGAAAATGGAGCTCTTAAAATGAAATAAGAAATATATTCTCAGAGCAGCCCATTTAGTTCTGTTTATTTTACCTTGTGACTGCATTCTGAATTGTCAAGTATGATGTAAATAATTTTATTGACAATAAATTAATTGTAATAATCATGAGGCTTCAAAAGCTTGGGGAAAAAATAAAAAAGATTTCTATTAGCCAAAAGTGGGTAGCCTTTCAGGATTTTAAAATGAATTAATTAAACCTAGAATTCTGTTAAAATAATACTCAGCTAATAGTTTTCGCATCCAGATCCTCTCTCATGAGGAGGGTTGTGGTAACGATAGCCTTATACAAGGCATCAGTTTCAGGAGAGAAGCTGTAGATTGTTACTGATAGAGTTATCAGAGKTATCCCACTACATGAATGGGACAATTCACACCTTTCCAAATCTTTTTCATATTAATTTCACACTCCAGTGAATGTGCATCTGTCTTTACTATGCTCATATTTATGATATTTCTTCTCATGTTTTTAGGAGATTTTGTAGCTGTAAAATTGCAAAACTTTTGTTTTCTTGGCCTTTACTTTTCCCAACTTTCCTGACATATCTAGTTTTCTGATGCTAGACTTCTTTCCTAATGTATTCTACTAGTTTTTTACTATGCCCAAAGTGATTTATTCCAATATGACATTTCTATTAACATTTCTAATTTTAGAATATTCTTGTGCCAGTAAGTCCCCATTTTACTGTATTATTATACTGTATTATACAATTAAGATACGTGCTATCTGTTTGTATTTGTGTTTTTTTCTGAACTTTAAAATATCATGTGCTTGTGYGATCCAAACTAAGTACATTCTTTGCCTAGCGGCTCCTGTGTGTTTTATCAAACTAAAATATCGGTTTGATTCATTCAACTTCTATTTTGAGTTCTTGAACAACTTTTGGATAATTACCCTACCATATGCACTATCTACTAGTCAAAATGGGTACCTTATGAGGTATGCATGGGAGCTTAAGAATGCAAAAATATAAAGCAACCCTGTCAATGCAGAGATAAATAATAGTCAGGTTTTATAGTAAATGTCTTTCCTTTTATTTGTGGGGATTCATTGGCGTAATAAGTCAATCATTGCCAAAGAGTGCTACTCACATACGGGAATTAATGTGAAACTGAAAACAAAAGCTCCTTCCTTCAGCCTGACATATACTCATCTATCTTCAGATTTGCCCATCATGATGGTAGAACTAAGAAGGAGGTTACAGATGGATATGTTTCTACTGTTTAAGAACTACTAAAAAATACCTGAGGAAAAACGAGGCAAAATTTTATAATGCAAACTTCTTAAATGAAATTTGATGTAGGTTTGGAAGTGACTGAAAGGTGCTCCATTCTTCAACAGGTGGGCTAAAACTAAGGCTTAGGAAGCTAATTCTGTGGATTTGAAACTAGAGTTAAATTAATTTCATTTCGGAGACAGGGAATTCAATGTAACATTGTAATATAATGCATTACTCAAAAAAGTCTCATAGAAATAAAATGGTCTCTCTGATAAAACCAAACCCAAAGTTTTTGCTTCTTGTTTTCTTCTGAAATGAGGCTAGCATTATTGAAATAGATGAACCTTCAAGGTTATATTTGGAATTCCTCTAGGATGAGCATATTTATTCAATCAATGGATAGATCTGAATCATTTTTCTAAGCTCCAATTTCTCACACATGGTAGCAAATAAAACTCTCCTGTTATGAAATTACACAGGAGTATGCAAAATATATACAATAATAAACAAGTTTAGTAAGTAAAATTAATACACTATGTATATTTGCATATATTTTAAATGATATTTACAAGCAGTTTGTCAGACAGTGTTAGACAGTTTAATATTAGAAGGAAGGATTTGAGTCAGTCTCTTGGTCAGTGTTGTTCTGGTTGCAGAACAACAACTTCTTTTGGAGCCTGATTTTCTGTTATTCTGGACTTTACCATTTGTGCCTAAGCACAGGGAATGATGATCCTAACAAAATGCTGAAAATGTTGACACTGGTAATTTAACTACAGTTCTTGTTGCTACTGAGATTTTGCAATGACTTGTTTCTGGTGTCAAAGATGTCACTTACGCCAGCTTCTCAGGATATGGCTTTGGACAGCAAACCTCAAGTTGCCGTTGAAATAAGCAGTCCCACTCTTCTCCCTAACTTAAACTGCACGTTCTTGTTAGCTCTTGCATGCAATCAGAGGGTGAGTGAAACCCAATCTTTTTTGTTACTGCTCTKCAAGGTTACTGCTCTGTGTCTGTTCCATATTGGTCCAAGGAACGAAGCAGGAGGACGAATTTGTGGTGACAGACTGGAAGGGGACTGGCAGAACTTCAACAGGAAGCAGTAATAAAAATCTTTAAATGATTTCACTTGGCTCATCTATTTTAAGTAAATTCATACTCAGTGAACTYCATTAATTAACTTAATTAATGGTACAAATTAGTATAAAGATCCTCACCTACCCTTGCTTTAATTCTCAACAAAACCCAAGAATCTAGAGCACACCCAGTTCAAACAAGCAAGCTTAGAGGCCAAGCGCTTATTTTTAAATCAGAGTTACCAACCGAGCACCAACTTGCATATTTAAATTCACATTCAGAGCTTTGGCCATTGATGCTTTTGAAGCAAAAGYAGCAGTATACATTTAGCTACAGATGCTAGCAGTGCCCCAATGCTAATTTGAGTTTCAAAACGTTTAACAGGGCTTTGGTTCATTGAACTGAGTGTCTTGAGCTGCTTCTGTTCAAATGATTTATCATACACTTCACCGCTGCTTACCATAACTTTGTGCCAGTCAGAGCCATCTGTTCCATGGCACACTTTAAAATATATCAACTACTAGAAAMAAATATATCTTACAGCAGTAATGTTTTAGGGAACTTAAAGACAACAGACCGCAATTCAATTTTATTGCGCTATCAACATCAGCATTTTAGCTTTTCGTGGTCTGCTAGACTACATAAACAAAAATGCTGTGGGATCACTGCAAAGAAGAGAATGCACTGGGAATGAGAAAACTGCTCCCTCTTGCTGCAGAAAATAGCCGCTTTATCTTTTTTTTTTTTCCACTTTACTTGTTTTGTCATGTTGATGGTGTTAATTACAACAAACAGAGAGATTCAGTCCAGACAATGAAAACAAACTGAGACAAAAATTTTATACTTGACAGTATATGGTCTGTACAGGTAAGCCTTAGCTGATAAAATAAAAAAAACTGTTACTGGTCATTTATACAGTACATCTTTCATTATAAGCACTAAGAGCTGTCCATAAGTGAATAATGACCCAATTGTTTTTACAGTGATTCCCTATTGCAAGTTGCCAATAAACATTTTAGTAATATATATATCTAAAAAAATACATTAAGTGATACTGAATGATAAAAATAGTCTGATATGGCTAGAAAAAAATGTAATAACATGAAATCAGGACAGCAAAAGCAGGCAGCTAGAGTCACTTAATGCTTAGAGGCGTGAAGAAGAGATAGTTGATTTGTTCACAAAATCTTAACAAGGAAAAAGACACAAGGAGATGGAATTTATTGTCAGATAAGTTTGAACTGGCTGTTGAAATATAGAGTTCTCAGTGATACAGTTTCTAATAAAAAGATAGTTGAAGACATGGATGCAAAAACTGACAGAAAAGCTTATCTTGCTATGGGGCTAATTTAGAGGACTAATTTAGGGGGTTAATCAAGGACTAATTTAGGCCCCTGTTCAAAGGACCTACTGGCTTAGCTAATGCTTAAATTAGATAATCTCTAACTTAAATTGGTTATTCCCCACAAAATGTGAACTGAGGGCACTTAGAGGTGTCTGGAATAGATAGGAATTTATAAAGTCACTTACAATGGTGTCATATGAAGGTAGAAATTATAATTAAGGTTCTTCATTAATTCCTTTGTACTCAGGATATAATCTCTTCAAAGATATATTTAACTATAGATATATAAARATATATTTTATATATAAATCTGCTATTTTTATACATCAAAAAAAATCAGAGCACTTAATATGGAAGAGTGTCTTAGAGTTGTCTGTGCCCTGTTCTCATATAAGCTGAGCAATAAGTGTATATTTTTCTGTATCGTGTTCTCCAAGATTTAATAACGGGCTTAGCAGACACTAGTGAACCTACTGTTCCAAAGAGCAGGACGGATATAGCCTTGTGCTACCAATTTTATAAATCAAAACTTAGCTTGAATTCAGAGTGTGAGTAAACTGTTTTGTCTTGAGGACCAGAGGGAAAACAACTTTCACAGTAATGTTCATCTTTTAGGCTTCTTACTGAAGTCTTCCGTCTGTGCCCCACAATGCCACAGCATGTAGACAGAGAATTTCATTTCAGCCTTCATCTTCAAGGCCTACTATCTTCATCTGAACTTTACCTCCATCTTGGCTGTGACTCAGGAGTCAAAGAGGAGATGCTATCAGGCCATGAATCTTTACTAGTGGTTCCTGCACCTTTGGTAGGTGTTTTTGTATTTGCAGTGAAGCATGGAGCTCTATGGGGAGGAGAAGGAGAAGGAAAGGGAGAATTACTTGTAGAAATTAATACTTGTGCTTGTAGAAATTAATACTTGTAGAAATTAATAACTTAATTGCTTAAGTTATTAATTTGCCTTACATACTTCAAAAGTTCTTGCAGGAGGATATGTAACCTCCTCTGTCTTGATACCTGCCCCAGTCTAATTCTTCAAATGATGCATCGCTTCCCTCTTCCAAGGCAATGAAGTTCTCTGACACGGGACAGTGATAAGTGTCTTATCCATCTACTGTCAGCGGTTGTCCCGTCTCCTTTAGAGACAGTAATTTATTAGAGCAGAGTCTGATCTCCTGTACGCATCCTGTTGGTGGAGTAAAGGTATCCAGGATCTCCCAGATATGATGGTAATTCAAAATACATAAGAACACATTGCTCCTACGCTGTTTTGACAAAATACCAGGAACTTTCTGAAGTTCCATTGTCCACATATATTCCAGAAAAATCAACATACTTTTTTTTTTTTTTTTTTTTGAAGTGAGATTAATAATCAACTTGAGAGAAGAGTCGATCAAAATCTCTGAATGATGCCATGTCAGGTGGTGGCACCATGCAGACATGAAAGAATGCAGGTTGCATCAAAGTGTACGAGCCTGGCGCTCAGATGCCCACTGTGGAAGAAGAGGCCTCCGTGAGCTAGTAATGATTTTTATTCCATTTCCTTTTAAGTTTCTGTCTGTCAGTGCTGGCTTACAGTTTCTGCTCAAACACTCTAGATCTTCTTTGTTATCAAACTATGAAGGTGAGTGCAATGCAACAGTCCTTTGGGCTTCAGGAGAATGTTAAAAGAGGGAGGCGGATGAAAAAGATGGTACAATGACTTACTAATATTTTTATATGAATCCTAATAAACTGTAGTCAGTGTGCTGTTGAGAGTTGTTATCCTGTACTTGCATGTGAAAAGGAAAAAGAATCTGCACTGGGTATTATATGTACGGTCTCTCTTCCATAGTTGCTTGACAGAAAACAAACAAAAAAAACCCAACAAAAAACATTACTGCAAGACCCCAATAAGTTTTCAGTTTTCTTTCAAAGTAAACCTAACATGTCTGTCACTCACCAGTGTTTGACTTCCACCTGTGAATCTTTTAGTCCTTCTCTGAAAAGTTAAGTCTAGGTGTGCACACTGCTCTAATAAACATCACTGGTGTTTTGGGGCWTCGGGGGCAGAGAGCACTAATAAACCTCCACAACCCTGCAGCTCTTTTATATATGTGTGTATATATATATATGTATATACATACATGCACACACACATGCACGTGCAAGCACACACACATACACAGTATAAAAGGAGCACATTTGCCCCTCTACATTTCGTAGAGGTTATTAAAAGCTGTTATAGTTGTGATGGTCTAAGCAAATAAGGGTCAAGGTTTGAAGGAGGAGAATACTGCTTTGTGAAAAAAATGTAGAAAATTTCGGGCACGTGACCCTTCTGCCTGTATGCCTCAAACTCCTGTGTTTTCCTCACTTTGCATGTGCAAGGGAAAGCCTGGCTAGATACTTTTCTTACCTACCTTTTGCTTTCTTACCTACCTTTTGCTCTAGGCAGCACGGAGGAAACCAAAATCTGCTTTCAGTTACCTGCTAGAGAAAATCTAAATGGTCTTCTCACACAAGTTGTCTTTCCCCGGGCATTTTGGTCATTTAAAGCTATTATGGCATAAAATATATGAGACTGGTCTTTGTTGCATCCCTTCACATTGTGATGGAACACTTAATCATATTTTATCTGTTGTGGGGATAAGTGGCACTTTGAGACTTTTTATCTCCTTGTGCACTGAATAGATGTTGCTAAAGGCAAGAATCTGGGTCGATCATAAACTACACACTTGTCAAGACATCCAGATTAGTGGCCATAGCTCTTCTTGTTCTTCTTCTCCCCCATTGCAACTGGAAATGGGAGGAGAYGACACATCACAGTGAACTCAATGCTGACATTTTCCTACAGAAAATGAGACCAATAAGGCTTCCTGCAACAAGGTAAGCTAAATACTGGTTACTACTAATAATTAATAATTAATAATTCTGGTTRCATAACATACGTTGAACTGCATTTGATTACTAAATGCACTTTAACTGTAATGATATTTTACAAAGCAAAATAGATTATAAAAATAAATAAACTTTTAACTTCAGACTTTAGACTTTAACTGTCTTTTGGGTAGAAAGATGCAGAAGTAGTTTTAAAACCAATGTCTTCTAAAAGAAGATACTTGGAATGAGCAATTTCTTTGGTTTCTACGTCAGATTTCTTAATACATTATCCTAGACTGTATTTGGTCTAGACTACCCTAGACTATGTTTAGACTATATTTATTTATTAGACTGTGTTTATTTGCTTATATTTAACAGTCCCCAAAGAATTCATATTCTTTCTTATCATGTTTGGTGGATGGRTCAAAGTAGAGATGGCTTAGCATCTTCCTACCTGGCCTATTGGCAGTGAAGATCTTTGTGATTTTCATACTGGCATACTAGCAAATTCAAAAGGTTAGTTGCAAATGGGTTTGAAATTACAGTCTTTCCACCTAGAGAGGAAATCTTTTAGCACACAGGACCTGCTGAAGTCCTGGAGGTGAAACGGAATCCTTCCTGTTGCACGATTCCTTCAGCAAGAAAGTAGTTAAATGTTTTTGCTGCGCAGGCTCTGAGCCTCCTGAAAGAGGGCATCTCACAATGTTGCTGTCTGTATCCAGCACAGGGAACTGGGGCCAGCTGTCCAATCTTTCCATCATCACCACCGTCCTGCACATTTGGAGATGAAACAAAACCAGAACAAGGAAGAAGAAATATAAAAGACTTGCCCTGCATTTGAGTCTTATGTCAGAAATATTTCAGTCCTCAGGTAATTTGCTCAATTCTGTCTCCTTTAGTATTTACTTCAAAGCTTCAGTGAAAATGAAAGGATGGAAACATGTTATTTAGGCTTGCAGATAGCTGTAGTCACATTTTTGTGACCAGATCTAACCTTGTTGAATGGTGTCTTCCCTTGAAAGTCAGGAGCTGTCTACACATCTTGAGGAAATGGCATATATCAGAGCTAGTCAAGGATTCAGCAGACCTAGTAAGTCTTGGGGATTTATGTGGGTTTTCTGTGATATAGTACACTATAATACAGATCAATGAATTAAATCAATCTACTTAAAAATTTAGCTATTAGGATGTTGCTAGCTTGTTAGAATGAAGCTTATTTGATCAAAAAGGCTCATGAACAAATTCAGAATTGACACAGAAGGATACAGATCAAAAATGCTCAAAGACCCATATTTGTWCACCTGTCAGTTACACATCAGTTTGCACATAATCCTCTTATTAAATTTAAACTTAGTAACTGAGTTGCAATACTTTCACGAGCTCACAAACATTAAATGCAGAAAAAAGAAAAGCTCATGCTTACCCTGTGTGGCATAACTCTTATGAGAACCCCTACCCTGTTCTGTACAAAGTAGACCCTTCCTCACCTTCTCAGTCTCATTTTTCACCTGTCTCCCATGTCATCATGGAGATGACTCAAAATACCAAGCGATGACTTATTACCTAGATATATGATGTGATGCCAAGCAGTTTTTAAAACACCGCTTAGATCTAAAAGTTTACTTCATACTAAAGAAAAGCTGTTCAAATTCTTGTATACTTTACAGCTTAKATTAAAAGGTTTATAGAGAAAAATCAAACTATTGTTTAAAACGCAATCATTATTTTGCCTAATTTATCAAAGCAATAAACAGCAATCTTTGCTTAGTCAATACCTTAGGAAGTATCTAGCACAGGGACTATCTTTGGATACAGTTTGCATTTGGATACACATGGTCTGGCCTCTGGGAATTATATTTATCATTACTACAAAATAAAAAGCTGGGGCAATCAATATTACTCACTATTATAAGCACAGAACAGCTGCAAGAGACAAGGAGGGCACAGTCATGAGGTTGATATAAGAGAAGAACAGTTCTAACATATGCTTGACTTTGTTTCAGGTTTCTAACTCTATTGCATTTTGTCTCTTCTTCCAGTTCAGTCAAAATGTTACATCCCTTTCCAACGAATAATGCTTTATATCCTAGCTTTTGCTAGGATAGGTATGAAGAAGGCAAATGAAAGATTCCTGCTTCTTTCCTTCACTATCATCTGACATGGATTTGTGAAGGATTTTAACCTCCAATCCTAGCAACACCAGACTCAGGAATGGACAGTCCCACATTCTGAGAACTCTATCCAACACAGTAGTTCTTCTCGAATCTATGGTGTTATTTTAAATTTAAAATACTTCTTAGAAAATTAGTTTCTTTGTTCAATGCTTAAAATAGGTGGCAAATATTACTCATGCTTTATGAATAATTGCCATTTATGCCAATTGCCATTATAATTTATGCCAATTGCCATTCATAATTGCCAATTACGAATAATTGCCTATTCTGACAGAATAGGAAGAGGGGTGCTTCTGATTTTTGGACAGAATCATCATCAACAACAAGGTTACATCGGAACAAATTAAGGTTAGGGACAGAGTATCAATTACAGGGAAATTTGTTAGTGAGGGTGGCTCCAGAATTTCCTTCTGTAGACAGAACGCACTCCTGCCGCCTGTGACTCCTTGTACTAAAAGTAGTTGAACTGTTCCTTTTCTGCTGGCACAATGGACAACCTCTACTCTATCTAGAATGGTAATTTATGAAAGCTTTCCTTGGAATTTACTTTTGGTATATTGTGAGTTCTGATTTGTATTTATTCTTCATCATTTCTGGCCCTTAACTGAGTCTTAGAAGCTTATGTTGTCCCATGTTCCCTTGGACATCATTACAGAGAGGGGCTGAACTAACACTGAGAAAGTTCTATAAAAGTCCCATTTTAATCAACTGGACATGTTACAAGCTTCTTGTAGGAAGACATATAGTTGAGTGATATGAGCCTCAGGGGCTGCTTTTCCAGGAAATCACTCAGTTAGCATTTGTACGACAACCTGCATCCTTTGTATCAATCACTTTGAACTGAACGCAAAATGAAACTGTCTCACCCTTAGATCGAGGTAGACAGTTTTTTTCTCTTTTACTATCCCTAAGACAAATTAGGAATGTAGGAAACCTTTCACTCTGAACAAAACGATGATTATAGTAGGTAACAGGACCTCACATTAATCAGGGCTTTCAAAGAAAAGGCCTCGACCTGTGCCCTTTGTCTAGCCTACTGGTAGGTAAGCTTTTTTTTTTCCCTTTCTTTTCTTTTTTTTTTCCCAGTTTCTTTCAATGTCAGGGCATTCTCTTTCTGTGTAATACATTCTCCTGGAAAATGTTTCTCTTTTCAAGCAGTCCCTACTGCATTGATCAAAACCCCTCCAGAAAGCCACTGTAGAAATCTGAACTTATAATGATGTTCTTTTATATTTTCTTACAATGAACAATGACTCTCTCAATACTAATGGCAACAGCGCATAGATASAGGCAACAGTGCAAAGAGTTGGGGGGAAATAGCCATTATTTGCAAGACTTGCTGTTTCATGTCCTAAAAAAAAAAAAATCCTGTCTTCTGCAGCCAAATCTTTACTACCTCTTGTTGAAAACATTCAAGGCCTCTGCAAACCAATGCTGAGATGAGGAAAGATAAGAGTGGATTAGCATTTTTCTTCTTTTTGGAAGAAAACATTACTGACAATTAGATGGCAAAAGATCTTAGTTCTCCATGCCCCTGAAAAAAAAAAAAAAAGAGGAGAAAACATTCTGCTTGATATCCTTTTTGCTGGCCTTGACCTTTCAATCAATTACACCTCAAACATCAAGGTTAAAAGTAAATGAATGCAACCTAATTTGGTTGCACTGAATACATGACTCCCTCTACTGACTGTTACACAGGTTGCTGAAAGAGACAAAATGCTTGTTTACAAACCAGCACGAAAAGAAAGGAGAGGATGTCACTTCTTCCAAGGAGATTTTCTGATTTTAAGATTCTGGGGTTTGCTTGCTTGTTTGTTTGTTTGATTGTTTTAAAAATATATTTAAAGTGTGAGCAGAAGTGTTTGTGACAAAAGATGCAATGATATCTCTTCTCAAATATTTAGAAAGAAGGCTGCCAACAAGCCTACTCTTTTTATTTACTGCTTGTGAATGCTAGACTGCTTGATGCCTAGATCCAGCTGAGATAAATTTTGGGCTGCATTTTATACTCCCTCAGGAAAGGGACACAGTTCAGGTGCTCAGTGAAAAGAATATTCTCCTGGGGAGACACAGAAACATTTAAAGTCATTTCAACGTGGAGTAAAACAGGTGCAAAAGCCTAACACGTGCAAGCAGAAAACACATTATTAGAGAACCCTGCAGAAAATTCTGAGTTCCAGAATCAAACGYTAAATCCAGTCACGGCACAGAAACACCCAAACTTGTCTCACTGGCCTTGCCTTTAAATTCTGTCATTTCCACGTCTTGAAGTGTTTTTACTGCACTGTAACATATGACAGATATTCTCAGAAGTGGGAGGTGGTAGAGGGAGATTATTATTTTCACAGTACCACTTCAGCCAGCAGATATATCACTATTGCAATTCAAGTTGTAAACTTACTTGCATCCCCAGATAAAAGAGATCAATCCTGCCTTTATACCAAGATGAGTACTATGACCCACAACGTATATGTGACTGTAAGGTTTTTGTTAGCTCTATATTCTGCCTGCTTCAGAATACAGTAAAATGGTTCTTAGAATGCGCATGAAATTTGATGTTGTTCGAAAAAAGATGCAGACAGAAGGCAAAACAAGTCTAAAATAAATAAGCTGTTAACGTGCTAAGGGGCCAATTGCTGAGATTGAAATGTTAATAACATYATTCATAGGGTGAGGAAAGGCAGTGGCGGCACTCGAAGTGCCAGGTAATAGTTATTAGCTCTGGTGCGTTGAGCCTTGTGAAGCTGTTCATCGGGCCTAGGCGCCGCGCGGGACCCTGCAGCCCGGGCGAGCAGGAGGGCATCAGGCGGCCGGCGGGCGCACGTGGAGCTCCAAAGATGCCTGCTGCAAAACTTCATCTCGGGCAGCTAGGCYGGCAGGGAGGCCTGTGCTAGCAGGGCAAAGGCGGCCAAACGCACAGCCCTGCTCGGCACGCCGACATCCCGCCTCGCCTCAGCACCGCTGAGGTGAGCAGAGCTGAGGAGTGCCCCCGCGAGGTACCTCGCTCCTTGTCACAGGCAAAAAGTCGTGACTGGGGGGGATTTTACTATATTATTGCCAACTAATGTAAAGTTTCAAGTACTGATTTGGGTGCTGAGAGGAAAAAATAAAAAGGTATAAATGATTAAAAGAGCACTTCTGGAATCGCCCTTCCTTCTTTTCTCACAGGCTTAATTTTGTCRAGGCACTATAGGCTAAAAAAAAGGGGGAGCACAGGTATCTCCTCTTACTACCTATCCACAGTCCTTCACTTATTGGTTATTAGCTGCACCTTCCTCTTGCTAAAAGAGGGGGAAAGGTAATTGTTTCTCTTGGTGTACCCTCTCTCATCCCTTATAGGTGCTGTGTTGCATGTGGGGTGAGGAAGGGATGCCCATAGCTGGCTGGAATGGGTTAAGTCTGGCCAGAAATGGCTGAGTCCACCTAGATCTGGCCTGGAACTGAGTCCACCTAGGAGTGACACAGGGCACTCTGCAGCAGAAACCTGCTAACTGTGGGCAACAKGTTCCTGTGCGAGGTTTTCCTGTGTGGATGTATTTGTTTTAGAAGGAGAAGGTGTGACTAATAACTAATGTGTAAGAGACCACAGAGGAGGAGATGCCTGTGCCCCTTCCCCTGCAAATAGGTGAGTATGGACTCTGAGCATCAGTAGGGAGGTCTTGGGGACCTCTGAGAGCACTTGGCATTTTTGGGTTGCTTGTTATAGGTTTTTCACCATGTTGCTATATTTAGACAAACATACCTTTTGTAAATGACTGTRTTCCTGTGCTACAGCTGTCACAGATGTGTGTTGCAGCCCTCTTGCTATCCTACATTCCCATAGTCACAGTTTCTTTCTTCTTCACAGGCTTTCTTCACATTGAGAGCATGCTGAAAAYACATTCAGATGGGAACTTCCACTATGGGTTTCAGAGATGGTCTTTGATAGGTGGCAGAAGAATGTAGAAATGGAGGACCTGCCAAGAATGACACGATTTCTTAGTTTGATATCTGGATATTAACTTTCTATATTACTTCTCCCTACTAAAATTACTCAAAATACTTAAGGGGAAAACTACTTAATGGAGATTAATAGAGATATATCAAAGTTATCATGAATTATATGGATGTCTTTAAGGATATTTTTGCTTACATGCTTTATTTACAACTCCAAAAGAATTTCATAAAAATGTGTAAGATTTGGAGCATTTTCCCACTAATTAACTTACAAAATCCAACTCCCTCAATGGAATTACAAGCTTTTTTGCATTCAATAATGCAAAATTATTGAATTAGTTTAGATTTAGAAAAATATATGGCACTATTATTATCAGAGGATTTTCCTTTAATTTTTTTTTGAGGCTTTACTCTGCCTTAATTTAAATGAGTCAGCATCAGGTAAATTCTTTTTTTTTTTTTTTTTGAGGACAGTTACATAAGTTTTATTAACTTTAGTCTTAAATCATACAATTGAAGAATAACTCATAATAATAATAATGATGAATTCATTTTTACAGAAAACCACAACTTTCCAATATTCCAATCTTTCTACTTAAAAAAAAAAACTCTGAGAATCAAGACTTAACAAGAATGTAAATCGGAATTATGATTTTTCTGCTCCTTGCAACTTTTGTGAACCACCACATTTCACAGGACTTTTTTTTATGTTGAAGTAAAACCATATAGCTTAATCACCGTTTTCTATGTAATTTTAGCTGTTTGTCTTTCACCTTTTCAGAGAAATTTCTTTAAGCTTTTGATATTTTGCCAGTGTTCTAGGAATTCTCATGATCCTGTACCCATGCAAGACTTAAAAACTAACAAGGATGGTCTATTTTCACAATYCTCATCTTCCTTCACCTGTCCTGCTGTTGAGAAATTTCATGGATCAGTTTCTTGACAATTTTCTTGACAAAATTCCTTAGTTGACAYAGCTTCTTAGAGTCACATTTTGAGGAAACAAGAGAGGATGATGTGCCCTGCAGAAAAATTCATGAAGAAAATAACATCAGAAATATGCCTAAGCCTTGAATCTGAAGCAGAATCCAAATATAAACTTGCACTGGATTACAGGTGTGCTCATATGAAAAGTTTTAAAGTGAGCTTATCTCATTAAATTGTCACTTCCTTGGATATATTTTTACATATTTCTGCGTACCTGATGACAGATGTTATTTGAGTTTTGCACTGTTTCTGGAAGCTAAGAGGACCTTTGAAAATTTAGTTTATATTTCCATTCTGTTTTAAAACAGAAAGAAAGTTTGGGAAGAAAATGACAAATGTTTTAGTCAAATCACGAAGTTTTAGTAAATTTGTTCATTTGCAGGGTGAATAGCTGTGAATAGGGAATAGTTCTGTTGTTTTTTTAGGTTAGTAAACTAGTGATTTACTGCATTTGCATGCTTTTGAACACATGAAGCAAAGAGAATCTYTTGCTGCTATTTTGTTGGTTGACTTTCCGTTACACTCATTCCTTTTCTTATGGGAATCAAAGTGTCTTGTGCTCTGTGTGTGTGGTTTTTTTTTTTTTTTTACTCCTTCCTTCCTCTCCCCTCTTCTTTTGGAAGACAGAACATCTGTCTTCCAAAATAAGATCTTTATTTTGGTTTTCATTCTGCATATTTGTTCTGTGATCACTTCCGTTTGAATTCTTAAGCATATTTTAATGATACTAGTTAAGAATATTTAATAGGAATGCCAATTGTCATGTAGACTTGTATTTGAAGCTGAAACATGAGTTTAAGGAAAATCTATAGTTTCTCCATTAGGGGGAATCCTTGCTCTATCTTCTCCTGGAGGTTGTAATTTCTCCCAGTATTTTTTCAGTGTTTATGTCCTTAAGAAATTCTGAAGCTTGTAGTTGTTTCTAAAATCTGTTTAAAGCAGTGTTCAGATCACTGATGCTTTGAGTTTACAGCTTGGTGTGTGCAAGAGGAAGACTGACTTCTGTTGATCAGTGCTGAGCATATAATCCTTATTTTTTTCTGTACATAAGCAAAGTTACACGAAAGTGTAGTCCTTGTACAGAAATGTCAAACAATTTTAAACACTAAATTAGTAAACTCCTTTCAGAGTCTTTTTCTTCTAAGAGAGATGCTAGCTGCCATCACAATTCTTTCTTCCACAGGTTTTGATTTTTAACCTATTTTGGTCCCATCATTTGACCTTTTCAAAATATTCCACAGTCAAAGTAATAATGCACTGTAGCTGCTTTCCTTACCCAGTTGGAAAATACAGTCTTCTCTGAAAAGTCCATTCAGAATCAGTGATATGGTACCAAATCTTAAGATGCATGCCAAAATTTAGCTTTAACTAGAGATTTTCACATTCTAAAATCTGAAATTAGAGAAAAGACCTGGGACAATTATACTGCTTCTGGGTAACTCTAAGGTGTTTGCTCCAAACAGCAAAAGGGACTTGATAGTGAAGATCATTCAGCAGGTTTTGCTGCTTCATTCTGTGTTTTTGTAAGCAGAATCTTCTCTGTGTAATGGGAACAGGGACTTAGCGAGGCACAGTCTGAGGTCTTCACTGAGCTGTGGCAAATATTTTACTGTTAAATATGTCTGTGGGGAGCAGATTTTATATGAAGAGGTTAAACGGAGAAGGAGGGGAGGAAACAAGGGAAAGAAAAGAAAGGAAAACACAAATTGTGGCGGTGATGATTATATATATATGAGAGTACTGATACTTTGGGAAAGTCTTTCATCTTCCTCATACCAAAGAGAAAAAAACTACCATGTTCCTTCTATTAAAAGAAAATAAAGTAAGATAAGGAGAAGAAAAGGAGTAGAAATAAAATATATTTTTGCTCATGTAAAAGGAGTTGGAATAGTAGATCTTTTGGTGTTCTGACCACAGGTACAGCCAAATTCATAGTGACTATGATGTTTGCCCTAGCACTGTCAGACAAACAGTGAAACAGTGGCAGTACCTCCTTGCAGTGTCCATGGTCAGTGCTTGTACTCAGGCACACTGCCTATACTGACACTAAAASGACCAGAAAGAATGCAAAATATAGCTAAGTTTCTAGACATCGACTCTATTTTAATCAAAGCACTGAAATGGAGTCTAAATTTACTAGATTYGGCAATGTAATAAAAATAATGTTAGAAGAAGCAGGTACTTTCCTGTAGCATTCTCTTAGGCTTTAATCTAAAGTATGCAACTTCCACTTTGGGAATACCTATCTGCAATAAGTGATATTCATCACAGGCCCATTCAAGGGCAAAATGTTTCCATCTGTAGTATTTTAGCTGAAACTAAAGTAGACRTAGGAGCTGCTGAGGAGAGTTACCCAGTGACATCAAGGAAGATTTCTGCACCTTCAGAATAGACAAGAAAGATTGAAAGCTTCAGTGATGTTGCATAAAAGATGATCTTGAGCTGAGACCTGACTTGTRAAAACATGTATCAATATCAGACTCGTAACAATTCAAGATGAGGAGGAGAATTCAACAGCAACAACAGCAAAGCCTTAAGAATGAGCAGCTCTGTCAAGCGGGTAGCTCTCTAGAGATAACAACAGTAGGACTCATGGTTCTGTAGGTCTTTTTTTCAGATAGTATCAGTATTCAAAGCTACTGAAGAAAGACAAACAAAATCAAAGTCTTCTCCTCTTCCTGGCAGAGGGCAAGTAGATTCAGACAAAATAACAGCTGACCWTATCTCTTTACAGAATCTGAATTATCCCCAAAGAATGGAAGGAATATGGTAGTACCAGACAAAACTTAAAATAACTGYCTCCGTCTCACGTGGAAAACTTGGCTAGCTTTGTCATTCCTTTGWGGCTCTTATATGGTACTTGCCTGTGTGGTTTACTTTGTAGTAGGAACTGTGTTGTAGGTACAAAAGAATATCTATATTTTGGGCTCTTATTTTAATGTTTAATAGCTGCATTTTTATTATCTTACAGTGGTAGGCTAGTACAGTGGACTAAAGGAAACACACTGCAAAATAAATAATATTGATAGATTTCATTTTCATCTATTGATAGATTTCTCCTTTGTTCAGGATCCAAAATTAGAAGAATAAATACGTCTTTAATGTGAAATATACTTGGAAGAACTTTATTGGGAATTATCATGATCATTTAATTGGCAAAGGGTACATTTATACTCCAATCTATAATAAAGCTTTTTGTTTTTTTTTTAAAAGTAACATGAAATGTACATAGAAACATCAACAGAGGATGACATTCAAGCCTCATACTGAAATCTTGAGGATTATAGAACGTGTCTACATTAGGTCAGATTTTTACCTGTGTGCAAAAAAGTTATTGAAAAGAATTAAGAATTTATGAATCTGCATTCTTTACAAGAGCTTTTTCAAGTGTTTGCACTTTTTTTGGAAAAGCTTTTTAAAATCAGGAAGCAACAATTAAATTAGAAACAAATCGACTGCCGTCATCCAAAAAAGGGATCTGACAGCTCTAGCACTAGTGTGTTTTACTGTAACAAATTAAAGGTGTAGGTTAAGGAGCTAGAAATAGAATTCATAAAAATCAAGTAGTTCTCAAATAAATACCAGGAAAGTTTCTTGTATAGTTCTGCAGGTTTGTTGTGTTGTAATGCTTGAACACTTCTGGCTGCTGAGAGAGGACCCAGTTAAAAGATTACAGAAGCAATTCTGATCCAGCTTCCAGCTCTCAGATACTCCTTCCCTTTTCATCTTCATTGCCAGTCTGATTTCTGCCATTGGTTGAATGTCCTTTTTATAAGGAAATCATAAAAGGGTAATTCTGATCACAATGTGACGAGCTGTGACCCTAAGCAGTAAGGAACTGTGAAGGAAACTACRGCAGCCCTAAGTTGAAAAAAGGGTCTGGCAGCAGATAAGGGGCAATMATAAGGAGTGAAACTCGGTGCAGAAGTGAACAGACATATTTATGGATTTATTGGAAATCTAGGAGYACTAAACAGAAGGACTGAATTCTTGCTTTGTCCAAGGGAATTCATTAGATGTGATKGCAGGAAATAAAAGTGAAGAAAGAACTAAGGAATAGTCTGTAACTTTTTTTTTCTTATGCTTAAGTCAAAATTCTTTCTTTCAAAATGGGAAAGAGAGAGGCATATAAGGAAGCTTGTGTAAGAAAACAGCATGAATGACTGTTTCAATTGGAGGACTTGTGAGACTTAACCATGTCTTCAAATGAATTCTTTTTTGCTAAGAAATCAGCGATACCTTTAGAAATCATGTAATAGGTCTTTTTTTGTAAACCTTAATGACTAGTTGGTAGCATAGTGATACCTTTGGGAATTTTTTTGTCTGCATTATAGCTATATGACCTTGCAGCTTTTATGCTGGTATAACAGTAGTCACTTTTTAACACTTTCTGCATTCTCCCTTGGGCACGTGTGCTCTCATAGTGAGTGATGTATGTCTGCACACTGTCACATTTATTTCAATTGTTTAGTAATCATTGTAAATAAAAGGCACCTACAAATGGTAAATATAAGTCATTCAAGTCATATAACTCGAGGTTAACTCAGCTCACAAAACCTCCAGAAGTTTCAAATGGCCAGATAACAGTACATAGCTAAGGGGCTTTAAGCTAAGGGGGAATATTTTGAAATGTCCTCCCATTGATTTCAGGGACAATAGTCATTTTTCTGCGGCCTTTAAAGTGATCAAATATTTAAAAACTTCAATCTAAACACCTTTAAATGATTTTATTCACTTTTCCTTTTATATCACTCTGGTTAAATGTTCTATATCTCCGTTTTAAATACTTCAACTGTTGAAGTTAAACTTAGTCTGCTCCCTTTAAATAATTGCTGTGGATATTTGATTGGCAGSACTGAAATGGAAAGCTCCCAAATATGTAGTATGGAAGCAGTATTGATAAGGGTGTGTATGTGACCTTCTATGTGCGCACAGTAGACGTTTTCATGAATGCAATGGTGGTGTAACCAAAATACACACTTGGAATTTGAAACTGTTATGTTGCTTTTTGAGGCTTGCATGTACTGCTGCTCTGGCATACAAGCCCAACATAGTGGAAGGTTGACGATAAAGGGAAATGTACTTAGTACTCTTCCAGTGAGGTGAAAACTGCTTTCTTGCCTTATTTAAATTATTTCTTGTTCTGTTCCACAGCTTTTAAGTGTCTAGTTGCTTAAAGTGAAACCCTAACAGCAGGGCACAGCCCTAGTCACCAGAGGGGCAGATCCCCAACCTAGTGACATTTTTGTTCTTCCATAGAGCTATATTCATACTTTTATTATTTAAATGGTTAGTGGGTAATAGTATGTGGACATCTCATGGGGAGCTGGTTGTGTCTAAATCTGAAACTGTATGTGCATAGTTGAATGCAGTGTGTTTGCAGTGTATAAATGGTGTGGATAAGCGTTTATGTTCCCTTCATTAATCTTCTATTACACCTGCTGTTTGAAATATTTCAGTCAGCCTGAATGGGTGATTGTTTGTCAACTGATTATTTATTATAGTTTCTAATTATATGTCCTTGCATATGGACAACAGATATTGCTGTTAARAATCTCCATCTTCTAGAATTTCTTTGTTGGGATAATATTTTGAGTTCAAATTGCCAAATACTAACAATATTTCTTTTAAATGGTGACAAATGGTGACATATGATTTTAATTTTCATTCTCTTAGTAAATCCACTCATGTTCATTTGTAATAATGTATTCATTTCAGTGTCCGGAACTTTCCCTAGCCATGATTAAATATCACAATACAATGTAAAATTTAGATCAAATAACATTTCTTATTTGCCAAATGTCCTGAAATAATTAGATCTGCCTCACATGCTGTGAGCAAACCAGTATTGTCATTTTTTTTAATTCTGAAGAAAGAAAATTAGGAAGTTTTTTTATTTTCATTTTTACTTTGAACTCAAACAATTAAAGAGCTTAGCCATCATAATGACTATATCGGATATCAGGCATACTTTCAAGCATTTCCTTAAATTTGACTTTGTTGCTAGTATGATTATGGTATTGTAATCACATACAGAAATAGCTRCTGGTACTGAAAAGCATTTGTTGACCACAAATGACTACATGCAGACTATAAAGTAGTTGTTCATAATGACTACATAGTAATTTAGTGACAGATCTTTSCTTTTAAGCCACTCGGTAACATTGGTCACTTTCTTATGTGGTGAGTGTGTGTATGTACATATATATATATATACACACAATAAGGAAGATACATGGCTGCAAGAGAGTAGTCACAAGAGACCACGAACACTGATGGTTCCTGGCAGGTTTGTCTTCACTGTTCCTCAGAGTATTTTCTTTCACTTTGCTTTGTTTTTCTTTTGTCAGCTTGGGTTATGGGGAGGAAAAGACCTTCTGTGTCTTATGCCCCCTCTATGACCACTGAATTTTTCAACATGGCTATCAGTGCTTGAACTCTTGTCAGACCCTCTCTTGCCACAAACCTGATCTTAACTCAGTTAAGAGTTGTGAGTATTTTGTACTCTCAGGGAGGAGACTAACTTTTACTTTTCAACTCTTCTTGAAAAAATAAAAACAAAAATAAAAATATAAAGGCACCATGTTCAGTGAGGCCTTCTTAATAAATCCCTATAACTAGGTATCTAACCAGATAGAGCTTAGATACATATTGATAATGTCTTGGTACGTTTTAATAGTTAAGATTCAGTGAGGCATAAATGTGACCTTGATTCAAAAACCTGGCATATCACAGTAATAAGTGAAAATGAGTATAAATAYACTCCCTATGCAATATTGATAACACTCAATTTCATGTTCAGATTATCTGGTACTTGAACCACTAGCTAGAATAAGAGGAGAAAAACAAGTGAATGAGAGTGTTTCCCGGTATTCTTTTGGTTATAAGAAAAACTTCTTCACTGAGGTTCAAAATATATTCCTGTGATGATTTGTTTCATGTTTAATTTTGTTCTGTGTCTGTATTTTGTCACAGTGTGACAGCTTTACTGGTTTTGTCACAGTGGATGTAAATATTTTTGATTGCTCTTGTGAATGAAACACTTTGGTCTGTCTTTCTAATTGTGTTTATCAGCTTTCTTGTTGCTATCTTAAGGAAGCAATGATGTTCTCTTTGCATGTTCTCTATAATTTTTTTTGCTAATATAAATCAACTGTAGTCATTTTTCTTTGGTAGTTTAGTGTTTTATATGAAGGTGATTACCAAAGAAATCATTCAAAAACTTAACAGTTTGACGCTTGATTTGAAATCCAAGGGAGAAATACTTTTTTGGTCTTAGCTGCAAAGAGAGAGGCTGCCTTTTTCTTTTAATAACCATTTTGTCTCTTCACATTTTAGAGTGAATTTGAGATGTCTGTTATCTTTCAATATATATAGAATTAGCCTTCTTCAAGCTTCTGCCTCAGACCATAGATGTACAGTGGACAACTTTTTAAAAGTGGCACTTCCAAAATTTTTCTTTTTTCTGCACATCATGATCTTGATGTTAGGGCTCTCTCAGGAAGCTAATTTGGATGGGACAGGTATATGTAAATTTTAGTTTTCAATAGCTTGGCTTTAGCACTAAGGTAATCAATCATGCTATTAATCAGTACACTGACAAAATGTACTAGATGCTCAGATAAAATCAGTGCCCATTTAGAAAAATAATTGAGCATTATCTCAAAACCAAACTGTTTACACTTCCAAATTGCGACTTGCCTTCTAAATTGAAAATCTTGTTTCTCAATTTAAGCATTTGTTTGATTTTTTTTTCCATTGTCCATTTTCTAAAGATAGTAATTTAAAGCTTGTTGAAATCACTGGAAGTCTGCCTTAATCTCTTAACATCCCTTTTCAATTTAGGTTCACCCTGAATGCAAGTTATGAGGGATTGTGCGTTCCTGTGGTTTTGATTTTTACTTAAAAGCAGAATTGTTTCTGATATAACTTCAACTCTCTTGAGGTTCGGGTGTCTTCTAAGACATGGGGAATTAGACTCCTGTTCTGTTCAAAATCTTCACTCCTGAGGGAGATGGGAGGAATTCATGGGTTATTGTTATTTGTGCACAAGTCTTTATCTGGAGCACTTTTGCTGCCAGCAAGGTTAAAACCTGCTGAAATAGGATTGCTGCCTATTGCTCTTTTCTTCCTTATCCTGTCCCATAAAGCAATCAAAACAATCCTACTTTCTGGGTCTGCTCTGACACGCTCATTCTTTCTAAATGTGGCACCTTATGCCTTGCCACATCTTCTGTAGATACCTCTGTGACCCAGTATTCACACACTATCACTCAAATGTAATGTAAAGCCTGTGAGAAGCAAAAACATTTTGCTTAGGAAAGTACAAAGTATGTTGTACTGAACTTTATCTGAAGTCTGCTTACTTCTAAAATACAATGTTCTTTTGTCTTTACTCCAAAGAGATACCCTATATATGYTCTAATTGTGCTCAAAAGATGAGCTAAAGGTATAAAATAAATGGATGTTTTGATTCTCCTAATCTAAATTTTCTATTTCTGTAAAATAGAAAGGAGTAAATTCATCTGACTAGCTAACATGGGAGTTCTAAAGAATAACGTTAGTAAAAAGTTTGAGTATAATGATGAGAATTCTAGGAGGAAAACAACAAAGTGCTTTTTTTTTTGGTCGAGGGGGTATATGGAAGCAATATGTTGAACACATAAGCATAAAGAAAGATGGTAACTACCTGTGGATCTCTTACAGTTGTTGTCACTGCTTGGCGACAGTGAGCTCTGCAGAGAAGGGACTCTCTCCTTTTCATCCCCAAGGGACAAACTTAATTTTTCTCCTGAGTATTGCTSTTATGTCCCAGCTGAGTACTGGGCTGCTCAGCAAGTTGGCACCTAAACCTGTTCCTGCCTCTCCCGCATCCTCTTATTTTCTCCTGATACCAGTTCCACATTTCTTCCCCAACCAATCATGTTTTGTTGCTCCAGTGGTTTGCCACAGCCTTGCTGTTTTGTCCGGTTTCTCCAGCTTCCCTTTGACCTGAGTTTAGAGGATCCTCAGCCTCTTTTCTTGAGCTTTTTCTTCCTTGTCTCCATCTCATTGCTCACAATAACTCTGCCATAGCTGTGGCTGAAGCTGATGTTGATTTTCCTGTGAGTTTTTGACTTTATCAGACAATTTGAAGTGAAATCTAAGATTCAGAACATTTTTTGAGGGTCAGTGTAACCAAATAAATCAGTAGATGTATATTCCACTAAATCTGCACTTTGAAATCAATACAGCTTTTTGTCAAAAGGGAGGAAAAAAGAGCATTACGTTTTCTTTTTAAATGGCTATTAGGAATACTGTTCTGGCCTTTGCAGTGATTTGATCATTCATTGCTGGTGAGTAGATGTTGGTCATCAAGACTTGGGATCTGTAAAAATAACCGGATTTGGTAAATAAGGGAAGAATAATTTTTGCTAATTGGGGCMGAAATAACAGATGGTTCAATGAGAGTTGTGCTTGCAAGTGGATAGCCTGAGAACCTTTTCTGAGAGAAGACCCAGGAATTGTTGATATTTTCAGAGCTTTGTATTTTTACTGTAGTAAAGTTAAAGAAAAGCTCGTTACAATGAAAAAAGTGACCCTGACTGTATTTCTACCCTTAATACAGACCTAGTAGAATTACAATGAAACTTGATGATGTAGAATTCTTTGGCTTTGTAAAAGCTGAGCTTGCTAAATGAGAATCAGAGTGATGATACATTAAAGAAATGCTATTCATTTTCTCACACTGGGCATGCAAAAATAGTATTCTAATAGCTCATTCTGCAACTATAATTTAATATATTTTAATGAGTCTTTGATCTTTGACATCTTGGGACTCCATGTATTGAAAATAGCTTATAAGCACATTTTGTATGAATGAAAGCCAACAATTTTTGCTGCATATTTACAAGGCAAGCTAGTGTGCTAATCATGTCTCTCAGCATCTGCAAGTTGCATTTAGCAGAAAACTTTTTCATAAAAGTGATTCAAATTGAAATAAAAAGGGATAAATTAGTCAGTTTTTCTGAGCTGATCCAGAAAAAATACTGTCCTGAAATCTATTACTGTGCTGAATATGGCCAAGTTGATAATATACTTGTAATACTGTAGGTACCATTAACTCTTCTGTATATGTATATGAACTGAATGGTATGTTCATATGTTGGATAATTTGGTCCTAAATTTTCTTGTTGATTTACTGTCTTTCATTTGGTTTTAGTTGTGTTACCATTAAGCCCTACTTTCTTTTTATTTCCTTCACATTTCTTACCATCCTTTTTTACCATTTGCCTGTGGTGATCAAATCATTCAAGTACTGAGTACTGTATCTGTAGGATAATGTTCTTATCCTTCCTTGAGTAGCTGCCTTACTCATGTTGCTGTTCAACAGACTTCTGTTGATAGTCTCACATTTCATAGCTCTGATGTTCCACGTTGGCGTGTTTGTTGCTTCAATGGCCTCTTTCACTTTATCTTTCTAGTTTGGGAGATATTATGGGTAAAGAGGTCAGCATATACCCTGGAATCAAAGGGAGGTATACACCTTCCTGTTACAAAGGCAGCTAAATATTGTCTTGCCCTCTGTAAATTTTGATGGTCAGATATCTGCTCATTAATGCCAAACTGCATGGTGTGTTGGGATTGCTGGATCTGAACTTAGGCAAACCGCAGGGATATAGTTTACCCCTAGATGGTGGCCAAGGGCAAGAAAAATGCCAGAATAAATTGCATGAAGGTTAGATAGTTGAACAGAAATCTGTATGTATTTGTGCAGAACGGTATGTAGCAATTTCAAGTAATTAGGTTCTGCCACTCTTAATCATGTCACACAATTCTTTGAGCATGACAATAGATCAACATCCAGAATTGGAGTAGAAGTATTTGATGGAATATGAATAAAAGCAGGATAGCCTCTCCTAATGATCATTCTGCTTTATATATTGTGCAGACATTACTGTAGAAGTGACATGCCAGGACCAGTTATTTTTTTCAGAATTTTCCCCTTACCTTAGTGAGACCTAAACCTGATGGTTCAGCTAGCGACTGATGTTGATTTCCCATAAGCATGAGAAATATCAGGTCAATAAAACCAGAAGTAACTCTGTAAACTTTTTTATGTTTGCTCATGTGTGCAATAAGATGTAGTGATTTCTGTGTCAAAGTTCAGGTAAAAATGGTATTTCATACGAAGTACATATTATGAATTTATAATTCTCTTGGCTGTAACAACTACTAACATGTGTTGAGATAAGAAATACTGACTAGATCTGAGTTCTTGCTTTGTCTGACTTGGGTGTTTTTTCTATACCAGGAAAGCTATTCCACTACCCAGCAAATAATTCCGTATTTCACAGAATTTCAAAATACTGGCCCTAACTTTGATTCACCTTTGATTTCTTTAGCTCATAATTTCTTTTGGAATCTTATTTCATTTTCCTGCTATACCAAGGTCTCCATTTTATACAGTATTCCGTACTTAATACTCCCTCTTGCCTCCCTCCTTCCTCTTCCCCTTCTGCATCATTGCAGTATTTGCAATAGCTTTTTGACATGAGAGGCCATATCAGACCCTTTATGATTTACATAGACAGAAGCCGATCCCAACTAGGAGAAAAAAGATTCTGAATGCCTTGGGCATGAGGTAGTCAATGAAAACATCTMATTTTAGTGTGAAATGTGTAATTTTTGAAGTTTCTGAATTTTTTGTGAAGCTTAAATATGGGGTGGGAGAAAGAGTTGGGATCATCTGCTTTTTAAATCTCTACATRTGTATTTTATTGGTGAAAAGATTTGGTATTGAGCACATAATGCTGAYATCAACACAGATAATGAACCAGGCAAAGGTTTTCTTTATGAATCGGGTATGATGCCTGCCCCTTCGCCCATATGCCAGCTTTTCAGTGTATTGCATAGCCAAGTGGTACTAGTGTCAAGCACATTTTGTTTAGCTGCTTCAGTAGAGCACTTAAATGCTCACCGAAAGTAATTAAGAACAGTAATTGCAGATGCAATTTTATACGTCTGTGCCTATTTACTAAATACTAAAAAGATGATGTGTTATTAGAGATATCTTGCAGGGAAAAAATAGTTTATTTTAATAAATAGGGGATTTGGAGAAACCTTTGGTATCACTTCAGGCAAACCACAGCCCATATCTATAAAAATGTTTATTTATAGAAGATGAGATGATAATAATCAATTTAGTATTGTGAATTTCAGTTTCAGACTCTTGTAGATGACAAGTCMATAAAGGACAAAATTGAGTCTGATGAAACTCCCATCTTGCACACCTGATAATTGAAACATTTGAAATGACTCAATGACAATGAAATGACTCAGTGAGCCAACTGCACGTGCTGTATTTTAACCCAGAATCAGGTCAGGACCAGTTTGTGTGTATGTAGTAAAGTAACTGCATCCGGGAAATGGTAGTAAAAGCGCTATCTTGCACTTATATTAACAAGGTCTATGAATCCTGCCATGTCAGGACCATTTAGATGCAATCTCTAAATGTATAATAAATAAGAAATACCTAGGCACAAGTACATTCTCTAGACTTTCTGCTGCTGCCAATTATCACTTTGTCTTTATTAATTTTGCTCTGACATTCATCATTCTGACATTTCCTGTCACTTCTTTCATTGACCTCTTGGATCTGCCTAAAATGCTGTAATCTGACAGAGGACTGCATTTAAAATCATTTTATTTTTAAGCCTTTGTCTATTTTAGTAAAGAACTTTCTAGGTTCCTGAATTACCATTTATGTTAGGCTATTTTAATCTTCTTGACTTTGAACACCATAAATAGTATGACCTATATGTTTGTCTAATGTGAATGTTGAAATATTTAATTTGTCCTACTGATCAATTAAAGCAGTAAAAATTAAATACAACTTTATCCAGTTAGTTTAAAGTTGCAAGCATGATACAGTAACCAAACAGCTAATATTTCCTCTTTTAAGAASAAGTGTTTCAGCTTTATGCATCTGAAAGGGAAACTATACAGCTTAGACCAATATAGGTTTGTCTTCTTTTTGATTCGCTTAAAATCCAGTTTTATAGATCCAATTTAAATAAAATCCAATTTTGGAATAGCTGGCTTGCAAGCTTCTGTCATTACAATGTGGATTGGTTAAGGAAAAGGACTTTCTAATTTTTCATATTGATTCTTAGCCATAGAAAATTTAGTTTTAAAACTCAAAGCCTTTTTAATACCTCATATAGCACTTGTAGTGGGAGATAGACTGAGAATTAACTTTGAGAGGATGTGATGCTATACAGAACAATCTTCCTAATGAAATGATAATTTATAGTCACTTTCTGTAAAGTGCAAAACAAAAAATGCTATTTCTCCTTATTAGGATTACTGTAAAAGCTTTGCAGTTTTCAAAAGGTAGCCCACTGATTACTAATCAGGGTGTATTCTGCCTGCCTCACGCAGCATTCTAACTTGCAGATAAGCAATTTGCTTATTTCTGGAAGGGAATTTTAGTTCAATGTAAGGATATTCAGTTCAGCCTGAGCTACTTTCCTTAGAGCCTTGGTTTCTTATATATGTGTAGAAAATATATGGTGATACATTGCTATGAAGTGAAAAGTGAATGAAAAAACCTTAGAAAAAATTACTGTTAAAAAAAAGATTAAAAAAAAAGTTACAGCATGTATTTCCCAAAGGAATAAAACCCGTCGCTGGAAGAGGCAGGTGTTGATGGTCATTGGGAAGTGAAGGACCCCTCTCTGGTTGGGCCAAGCCTGCAGTGTGTGCTCCCTAGCAGGGCAGTGGCTGTGAAGGTGGCAACCTGGCACTTCTAGCTGCCCTGCATGGAGAGTCTCCCTGGTCTTGAAAGAATGGGAGGAACTGATAGCRGGAAGAGAAATGAGAATCAATGCAGGATAGGAAAGGTAAAAGCCCTTAAAAGTCCCTGTGGTAAATCTGATGTAACTCTATTTTTGCTCTTCTKCAGTTTCTTCCACAAACACTGCCTTCTTCTACAGCCTTGCAAACATAGGGACTACCTTTTGATGTAGTAGGAAAGACCACACTAGCTGTTAAATATCTGTATAAATGTCAAGGGGATGACTAGGTATCAGCATTCATGCAATGCATGCATTGCAAGGGTTCCCTCTGCTTTACCCCMTCTCCCCCCACTTATCTGATCTGTTTTAAATGGCAGAAATCATAATGTTGCTAGCTTGAATCAATTATGTTCTCTACTCTGTCGTCAGCACGGGAGAACACTGCATATTCTATTCCCTGGGCTGCAGGCTGCTGGCAAGCTGCTCCTTGCTGATCAGTTCCTTGGTGCGGACCTGCACTGCAGGATGTAGCACAGGCATTTAATGAGCTAACGGATGCATCAGTCCTCACTGATGTGGTAGGAAGGTTTTGTAACTTTTGATTACACATAAGTAATCAAAGCATAGAATGTTATGTTGATGTCAATGTCATAATCTTTATATCRTAATAATATATTCCTTGGCTTGTTTTGGGGAAGTATTTCAAGATTTTTGAGGAGAAGTCTTTCTTTTCATGGGAGTCATCACAATTAGGCAACAAATGATCAGGCTACCTAGAATGAAAGATTTGAAGAGCATGGAGTTATTAATAAAATTAAAGAGTTAAAACAGCCTTTCTCTGTGATCTGTAACTGATAGGTTTTTGAGAAGTGTGGATATGGTTTCAAAGAAATGAGATAGTTAAAGATGAAAGATTTTTGGACAAGATATTGATTATCTGATGTTTTCCTAGGAATATTAAAACAAACCGTGAGAAAATTAGTTACTGTATGTGAAGGTGATATGTATCTTGTTAGATATACGTTTAAAACACGGCTTTGTATTTTATGCAATCTGAGCATTTTCATGTTGCTGAAGTGTCAGTGTTTATGCTGTTTAATATTTACATTAGCTGTAATTAGGAAGAGGATTTTCTGTCACATCTGGCAAAAACAGAACTGTTCTTCATAGAATATAGTGTTCTGTGAGCCACATAAGGCATGATATTTAAATAAAATTCAAATCTTCAAAAGAGATTTTTTCCTATAGAACAAAGTGGCATTTCTTCTGGCATTTATTTGAATAGTCCATTTAATTCTGTTATGGACCACTCGCCTGAATAAGGCATTGGAATTTGGGGTTGTATTTGATCTTGGAAAATTTTTAGCATGACTGTTTATTTCCAGTCTTTAAAACTATGGAATTATGGTTATGCTTATTCTCTGTTGCCTGTTACCTAGTTGTCTTTGCATGATAAGATTAATATTATAAAGGAGAGAGGTTACAGGCACACAATTGGCCCCCARTCATGTTTGGCAGCTCTAGCTCCTGTTCTTTTCTAATATTCCTCTTTACTAGAAGCTAGAAAAGGCAAGCAAAAGGAAAGTGAGCACTATATCTCTTTTGACCAGTTTTAAATGGATGCTTGARCCTTTAAAACACATATCCAGAATTGTACAAGAAATTAACTGAACTTGAATAGTATGTTTGGAGTACTTGGTGGAGCATGGGAGAGTACAGCTGAGTGGTGCAGCTCAAGACCATTAAGGCCTCTGTGTCACCTCAAGGGCCTGACAGTTTTCCGGATTTTCATGTCAAACAACTTCCCCTGTATCCAAATGCAGGCAGTTTACTGGGATACATTTTTTTAAATTGTTTTTTTCTGACAAATTCCCTCAGCTTTCCAGAGTACTGCTCTTTCAGTTTACTAAATAGGAAGGGGATGATTCTAGGATGTTTGATGGCTGACCTCAGGAAAAGGTAGTGTGCATTGAAGTTGGAAACCCGGAGGAAAAGTTCTAGGAGGAGACAGGAGTTGAGTTTCTTCATAAACTGCCACGTTCTAGAGAACTGTCTGAAGAACAGGATGTCTGTCTGGCTGGCCTCTGTGCATGTTGCCTTTAGAAACCTAGTTCTCCCTTTGCCTAGACAGCTCAACTGTGGTGCCTGCTATTTGGGCATGAAATCCAGCTCTTGGCTTCGGTGGTTGCTGAGCATTGAGCACTCTGCAATGGAGTGCTAAAACTGACTCCTTAATATCATGTGCTTCTCTCCTCATTATCCACCCCGAAGGAGGTATTTAGTAGACAGATTCTTGGGGTCATACGAAGATGTTTTGGTGCAAAGCGTAGACTTCTCACTAGAGGTCTATAGTGTTGCTTAATTTTTAGTAATGAGAATGATCAAAATAATGGTGACTTCATCGCAGATTTGTCCCTCGCATGCAGAATTTGCTTCCACCAACTTTCTCTGAGAGAAATCTGGTAAAAACAGAGCGTTCCTGCCTTATGCAGACTCATTTCCTGTCCACCTTTGCCTTTCCAAGTCCGCAATGAAACATCAGTACAGTCGAGGGATTTGGTTCTTGTCTTACAGGCCTCTGAAGTATTGCCTGAGTTTTATAGTCGTGTCATTTTTGYTCTGTGCAGTTTACTGCTCTCTTCGGTCCCTATTCCCGTCCCAGATCTCAGAAAAACATTCCTTTTCCTGCTGTTTATATGAGAAAGAGGAGAAAGATGCTGTTTGTGTTTTTGTTCTTAAATTCCAAGCAATAACTATGTAGAAGTGAACTGAGCTACCCTAAAAGTGAGGAATGCAAATGGTGACATACCTTTTAACTCGTGGTTATTTTAGTAAACTTCTCATTTCTTTGTGATGTTTATATGAATTAACAATATCCCTTTTTTAATATCTCTGATTAATAGCATATAGATTTTTCGAAGATTCTTATTAAGCAATACTTCTTCAAGTGACAGTCCCAGTTACCAAGGTGCTGCTTTGTAATTTACTAAGGCCTGAACTTCAGCTTTCCTGAGCATCATTAAGTATCATGGACACTTTCCCATGAGATCATTAGATAGCAGATACCCTGCAGTTGCTGAGGTGTGCACAGAATTGCACTCTCTTGCAAAATGTGTAGGTACATATCAGTCGGCTATGATGGCTAATCTAGCACAATTTCATCTTATGCACTACATCTGGCATCTGTGAATTTCATAATGTATATTATATGACAAAATATGACATATTTGGCAATTGTATCTCATAATGTTAATGGATACTGGCAATTACAATTTAGAACCGATTTATATTTTCAGTTCTTTGAAGAGACAAACTTCTCTCAATTTTGAGCAAGAGCTAAACTACTCATATATATGTAATAGATTATGACTGTTTTAATGTTTAAAAATATTTTATTTTCAGAAACTTAYCTCCTTTTAATTTTTTATGTGAAAGTTCTTTATAGAAGTACAATATTTTGTGAATCCAATGGTTGAAAATCATGGCTTGAAACTGTTAATTATTAAAGCTACCTATTAAAGCTAGCAATTAAAGCCAGTTTTAAAAAAAGATCCTGATTCTTCTTGCAGATCAGCTTTCTCCTTAAGRAAACTGAAGTTGTTTCTTTTGGCTAATAGAGTTTTGGAAAGTTTGACCTGTACTGGTATACTCAGGTTGGAAATATTTTGGAGCATTCACTTTGTTTTCTTAGACTCCTCTCCCAGTCTACTCTTAGAAATGTGTAGATGTCAAGATGATTAAGGAAGTCTGATTCAGAGGTTTTAAATAAGATATGACTTTAGCATAGCAAAAGGTAAATTAATACATGAATGAGGATGGTGTTTATGTAAAAGGAAAAGATACATCTCCCGATCTTATGGGATGCTAGCTCAAGTGACAGCAACTTGTTCAATTTTGATGTGCCTTTTCAGCTCCAGTTATCTCTGTTCTTCTCACTTTATTTTTTTTAGATGTTGCCTCAAGTTTCGCACACGCTTCACCTTAYGATGGATGCATTGTTCTGATTCCTTAATCCCTGTAAGTTTATGCTTCTACACCCTTTTCCCCTTTGCCTAGTGCTCTGCAGTTTTCTTCCATTAATTCTGTGTAGGCTTGGCAGTAATTTCTCCTATGTATGGTCTTGTTTAGCAATATAGAGCTGAATCAGTATCCATTGATACCACTGGGAAATGGCAGATCTTCTGACTGCTTCCTCCTCATCTCCTTCTGTCAAGTTTTATATTCAGTGATGCTTGGTGAAGAAGCAAATAAGTAATAATAATTTTGGACAGTTTACAGGGTCTTCTGAATTTTCCAGATGASCTTCTGACTTTATAGAGATACTTTTTCCCTTGAACATCTTATGAACATGAAGCCTCTTCAGAAAAAATTAATGTCTTCACACAGAAATGAACTTTGAGGAGATAAAGATCACTGTACAGATCCCATTACAAAATGGAAGCAATAGCTGTTCTTGCAAGTGCAAATTCTGTGAGCCAAAAAATTTGCATATAACCAGCTTTGTGACCTTAACGTGTGCAAAGCTAGTAAACTGATTACTATCTAATTAAGCAAAAGTTCTGCRTACACTTCAGTACTTTTCATAGCAGGCAAATTTCTTATTCTAACTATAAGAAAGAGAAAAGGAGGGGTTTTGTATAATATTTATAAACACTGTAAAACATGTTTATTCATTTAATTCACCTGTGGGCTGCCTGGCTTATTCACACTGCCCTGCACAACAGCCTTGATTACTCTTCAGTTTTCATCTGATGGAAGTTGTTCTTGCCCTCATGGTTTCTGGTTTTAGCTTGTTGCTGCAGTTCTGTCCATGGCTTTTCAGAGGATTAAGAAGCCTATAGTAGTGAGAGATCTTTTTACTTTTTTAAGTCATAGACGTCTCTGTCCTCTTTAAGGAAGGCATTCTCTCAAATGTACTTCCCATTATATACAGCAGAGAATTCCAATCCTTTAATTGTGGCAACTCAAACTTTTTAGTTTGTCTTCCTCTCAGGTCATGGTTTGAAGGTTTAARGGGGATGTGTTGGAAACTGTGTTAGCTGAGAGCTTAATGGGGCCTTTTTCTTTTCAGTGCTATCTGGACTAGTTAGGAGTAGTTGACGTTTTCTTCCTCATGTCTGAAGCAGTTGCTCCAGGGTTCCCTTTGTGCCAGCACAGTTGCTATATTTTTACATAGAAGTAATTAATGGATGAGAACTAAGGATTAGGTGAACAAAACTAGCATTTCCTTGAACACTGAGACTTTAGAACTTGCACTATGTAAATTTAATTCTTCCTTCTGAACAAGAAAAGCTCGTCTGTATGAATTATTGTTTCTAATATCAGCCAAGAGACGGAAACTTTTTTCTAGGAGGAGGATGACCTCTAGCCATGAGGAACTTCAAAACTGTATTTTCTCTGTCCTTGGAGAGTCCCTTAACTAGTAGGTTTTGTCATGTGAAATGAAGGTGTAAGGAAGTCTCACTCCTTTGAAGAACCACAGATACTTTGGAGAAAATAGTATGAAGAAGTATGACTACAAGTYGGTGCTTAAGGAAATATGATTTAGACACTCGGCTCTTCCTGTGTTTTTGTTTAATAACTAATTCAATAGCTATGAACATTACTACTCAGGGAAGTCATCTGTACAGTAATGTGAAAAGCTTGTTCCTGGACTTGTTCTCAAATTTTACAAGGTTCCCTTCCATGGTTTGATAAGTGGTGATGTGCAAGACAAGAAATTGATTCAAACACTTTAAGCTTACTTATGATCATACTAGCTTTATAGAGAAAGCCTGAGCTGCAAAAATGGTGTATACACTTCAGGGAGTTTCCTTAACAGAATCTGTCTCCTAAAGGCTCTTCTGGCTGTGTTATGTGTGCTTTTTTTCTCTCCATTTTGACTTGAATACACTGAATATTGCTGATGCTGTTTGAAGACCTTTAAGACAATGCAGAGAGCTAGTGAGTGTTGTATAATACAGTACATAGAATATGTACAGTATATGGTCATTTAAAAATATTTTTGGGCTTGAAAGAATGATTCACTTTTTGCTGCAATAATTTCCTTATCTGTTTGGCTTGACACAATGAAGTGGTATAAAGAGAGATTTGCACAGAGAGTGCAACATTAGCTTGCTATTAAGTATCACATCTTCAGAATAAATCTTCAAGCTATCTATCTGAAATATTTGAAGATTTTCTTTTGTTTGCTTGAGTTTTGCTTTATCCTAGGCATTCTGTTCTGCGTGCTCTACTGGTTTTCAGACAAGCTCAAGGTAGTACTAGTTTAAGTGCCTGAGCCAAATAAGCATGCAGTGCCATGATTTGACAGAAAAGGAAAGCATCGGTTCTGGGAAAGAAAATGAGAAAAGAACATTTTTCTTCTCTGCTTCTACCCTTCATGCCCTACTTGCTGTCCACAGGGCTTTGGTAAGATCTAGGAGCTGGTTTTGTTTCATCTTTGTCCCTGTTTTACTTTGCAATTGCTGATCAGGTGTGAAAATTATTAATCCCACTGTCCTCATACTTAAGCTGAATTTACTTGTTCCTGTGCTTGTGTGGATCTCCTGACATGTGTTAGGATTAGATCTCCTGGCAGAACAATCTCCTTAAAAAGAAAGCAATGACAAATCATAAAATAAGAGCACAAGCAGTGAGTATCACTTTCTATGATCTTACTCCTATTCTCTTGCTGTATTGTTACTGTTTCTAATATTATTGTTTGCTGTATTTCAAAGTATCATCTAATTATTCACTTTATCAAAAAGTGTTCATTAGTTCTGCATTTCTACTGTTGAACAACAGTCCTTGAAAATTGAAGCTTACAGTAATAAAACTCCAGTACTTTAGAAAATTAATTATTTTCAGAGGATAGTTCTGATTTTTCTCTGTATATCCTGTCTTATTAAACCTTGTAGATTCTTCTCGAAAGGAAGAACAGAAAGGCAAGGTGCACAGAACCAAAGCTTTTGAAGTAGATGAAACATGCTGTCTACAAAACTATAATACTTGATTAAAAAATATTTAAAATGTTACAAAATCCTGATAGGAGGATGAAAACTGGCTTATAAAGTAGCTCTGCAAAGCCAATYTTAGGATTATTAGTTTCCAGACTTATTATATTAATAAATAAAATATTTAACAATATATTTGTCTTCCTATAAAAGCTTCCTATAATGTCAGCTAATTTCATCACTCTCACTTTTTAATAGGCAAACAAAATTTTGCATGCTTAATTGCTATCAGCTTTACTGTATTTCTTTGAAATATACCTACTTGAGAAAAGGAGAGTGTAATTCAGTGTCTTATATAATGCTCATTGGAAATTTCCAGTTCCATTGCACATTAAATTWTATGACTTGCAATATCATCATAAAGAAGGAAGAATATACTTGCTTTCTTGCCTGCAGTCCCTTTCTAAAGCTGGGGAAACTAAGATGCACAGAAGTGGAGAGTTTRATCTCTGATCCATCATTTCTTTGGGGTTATGCAATCTGGCCCAGGGAGATTTCTTTGAAAAGAGCTACTCTGCAGTGATTTAGGCTGTGACTTCCAGACAAAACTGTGTTCTCATTAGCTTGGGTCTCCAGGATTGTTTTATTATCAAGTCAGCTGTGGTGACTAGTATCTGAGTTGCAGCTCTGAGGTGAACTTTTTCCAAAAGATGAGCCACCACACTGCACAACTGTATCTATATTCCTGAATGAATCAGGAATGCTAAGATTCCTTAGGAGGAGAAATGTCAGAAATCTTAGTGTTACAGTAGATAAAACAGTACTAAGGTTATTTTTCTTATGCTATACAAGTAAATTCCCCAATGACTAACTTCAGTGGCACAACACACAGCCTGCACTTCTGCCCTTATGCTGAATGTGACATGTCTGCATTGGTGTTTCTGTTTGCAGCTTAAAATGAGTAAGTTATTTAAAAAAAGATATGAATAGTTTATTAGTGCTGGTCTTAAGCTGCAGTTCATCTAGGTAGTCTAGCCAAGCTTCTATCATGCCTAATTCACTTAACGAAGGACAGAAGATAAACTGGTACAATATCTCTTACTACAATCCTGAAAACTGACATTTTTGTTTAAGTGCCTCTGACTGGGTGTATGGCTGAATAGTGAGGGGAAAAATCATTTTAATGTGCAGATCTACATTGTCCTTTTCATTTAATTTCATAATGTGTTATCCTGCCACAAAAAACCCCAGAAAGCTCCTGAGTACTTCCTTCTCTTTGGAAACTAACAGATACAATTATTTCATCACTGCTTTCATGATGGATATGTGGCTGTATAAAGTCAAATGCAAAATTTAAGAACCCAAAGGGCAAACTATGTGGATCCTAAGATTCTATGGACACATGCATACAAGCAGAGAGTCTGTTTTACATGCAAGGGAGAATTTTGAGAAAGTCTAGGAATTTCTATTAACATTTCTTTATTTCTGTGGTGAAAGATAGGCTTCAAGTATGTATCTACAGATTAAGTGTTGGTAGCCTAAAATAGCAATTACATGCAGTTATTAAACGTGATTATCAAAAGAAAAATAAATGCACTCAAATTATTAGTGAAAACATACATGCATGCAGAATAATGGTGACCTTTGCAGCTGTTCTGTGGCTGGTGCTTGGTGAGGTTAGAGGAAATGTTCCGCTTACTTTTCAGAGCGAGTCGGTTAAAGATGTGCAGCGGTATTAAGACTTTGACAAATTTAGAGTCCTTTCTGAGGTGTGTAAAAGCWGCTTGTGATACAGCTGGATAGGTTTATGAGAGTCTTGGAGAACGTTGTACAATCTTTTTTATTTGTATTATTCTCTTGGCCCTAAAGTAATGGATTATGCATAGAAAATGTACTGGTGCTGCAGCAACAAATAGATCAACTGAGAGAACAGCCTTTGCCTGAAGTATCTTTAAAACTGTGGATGTGAAGTTGGATGATAAATTGAATAATATACTTCAAAGGACAGATATACAGTATCTGAATGTGAAAAAGCATAAGTGCATGAAAGCATGTCACAGCCATATGCAGTGCAGGCTGTTGTTAGTGATAAAACAGTTTGCTATTGTCCTTGCCACCAAGAGACTCTGTCAATTTGGATTCTGATGCCACTTCTGTGTTATAGTCATTAGAATCTGTATATGTTATAACATTTTGGCTATTGCTAGAGAATGAAAATAAAAAAATGCTGACTTTAATAAAAAGTAAATATATTTCCTTTGAGTCATTTTTCCCTGCAAAGCAGTTGCCATCTTTACTTGGTTTGCCCTATTTTTTATTTTTTTCTGTAATGTATAAAACATTTATTCTAACTTCAATTTACATGGAGTTGAAGGACTGAACAGTTTTATTAGCATGACTATTTAAAGCAGATGACAGAAGAAAAGAGAATTATGTTTGGCTAAGGTGCAAATAAAAGCAAAGACTTGAGTCTGACTCTTGTTTTAGTAAGGACCAAGGGTTTTTTCTCTTTTTCTCTTTTTCTCTTTTATTCTGACTTGGATGGAATAAGACATATAAATAGTACAAATATATATACAAAAGGAAGTTTAACTAGGTAACAAATGGTTTTCTATTGTATCAGCTTATAACACCCCAGGAAACAGATTCATTTGGCTCTTAGAACAAAGCCAGTTTTTAACAGCTTCCACAACCCTACTTGACCTTGTGAAGCTGTGATTCTCCTAGTAAAGCACAGCCATTCTTCATGCTACCTTGATAAAACTTTTCCCCTTGGTATATTTTGTTTTCCTCTTTCACATAACCGTTTCTCTTTCATTCTCTCTCTTTTTTTTTCCTCCTTTGTCTCTGGCGATTAAATTGTGTGGTTGTGGAAACATTTAGTCTTCTCTACCTCTCTGCCATGTTTGGTTCTTGATGTTTCAAGGTTTTCTTAGGTGTGGTTCAGACTGAATTCTCTTAGAGCAGCAGGAATGTGCAGGGATGCTTGCCTTCTTGCTTGTGTGCTGCATGGTTAAGTCCAGGCTATTGCTGTTGATGACTTAGGAAGTCCGTTTATTGAGAAAAGTCATATCTAAACTTYGGTTAAAAGACTAAATTTAAAAAAATCTTTTTTAACTTGCAAATGCCAGATGCTTTGTTTTCTCAGGCCTGATTCTCTAGAGGATTTGAAACCCTTTGAGACAAACATGAGTAAAATGGGAAAATTTGTTAAAAATATTTGTTGAATAGAAAAACTTTAAATTCAGTGATCAAGATGATGAAAAATGAGGACCCAGAAAGCYTGTTTTGAAATCCCTGAAAAAAGTTAGTGTTTTGAAATATTACTGTTTCCAGTAGTAGTAGTAATATAAGATTTAAGAATTCATAAACAAGATGTTAACATTAATGTGAAAGGTCAAGTACCAGTCCAATACTCTTSTAACAAGTGGGTAGGAGTCAAGTAATTAAACACCTTTCAGATAGTGATTCATTGTATTAATGGGTACACTGTTAAAAGACAGCATTTATATTTGTAGACAGCTRATAGCACTTGTTATGATAATGACTATGAATAGTATCGTTAGTGAATGGCTGTAAATGTACTAACTGAATAGCGTGGGGATTTTGTGAATCATGCACACATGTCTGTGAGTTTGAAGTGTTGGTTAATAAACAGATGCCTCCTCGGCTGACAGAAAAGGGAAAACATTGGAACAAGCAATTTATAGTTTCCTGGGGAGAAATGAATATAGTCTTTGACTAGCCATATATCAAAAGCAGTAGTGAAGAACAACTTCAAGAGCTCTGGTACTTAGATGAAAGGATCCTTCTCTTTCAGACTTATACTCTTAAGTTCTCCTCTAAGCCTTAAGACTCCTTCATAGGATACTTGCAGCCCTCCCTCACCAGAATCAGCATCTTTCCAAAAGCTTAAGGGACTCGCATGCTCTTGAAGATAGTCAAAATAAGCTATTAAAGCTTGGTGGAGCTGTTATTCTAAATATGAGTGTTCTGCTATTATCTTTCAGGGAAAGTTTGTTTGAATGGGAATAAACTGTCAGCAAGTGAGGAGATTTCAGTAAGAGAATGACAAACAATTGGTAAATTTGAGCATACATATTTGGCCTGCTGGTAAGCATATTCAATTGTTTGTGAATATTTTCACAAATTTGAAGATATATAAATCAGCGTCAGGATGCTACAGTGCTATAAATATAGTAACTAAGTCCTTTTATTTTTATATAAGTAGACTTTCAGTACATTTGGTCATCTTAGCATTACAGGAAAATGTTTCGTAATGATTACTGCATTTATCTATGGAGGGAAGTAGAGATGAAGGAGCAACATTGCTTCATTTACTGTGGGACACTAAGGTCAGAAAGCAATTGTCCAAATAGGATCTTCCATGAATACCACAAAGTTGTCTTTCCTACAGAAAGTATGCTGTTGCTGCAGAAAGAACTTCAGCAGAAAAATATGGCCTTTCTCTTGAGTTGCATCACTTATTTAGAAGAACATTTGAAAATCTTTGAATTCAGTAGTGAAACTTCATTCAGTAGGGATCAAAACCCATCAAGGCAGCTCAATGTATCTTTCCTAACATGTAAGAATAATTTATTTGAACCAGAGTGCTATCCTGGTATGTGTTTCTGTCATATTCTCTGTAAAATGTGACATAAAAAGAGCTGAAAAGAGCTTTTATTTTTTTAATAGCCTCATCAGATTTTTTTTTTCTTGAGGACCTTTTTTGTTTGCCCTATTTTTGTTTCTTCAGATAATCTAGTGTTTTCTTGTCTATTGGTATTTCAGGATGTGTATTTGTAGGACAATCCAGTCAAGAAGCTTTAAGCAACAGAAGAATGATAGGCTTCAGGCCACATTCAAGCTGTAGATAAACTAACTCCTGTTTCTTGGAGCCAATCACTTCTTCARTTGGTGCCAGAAAATCTTTCATTTCTTCTCACATAGTGCAAACTCAGTAAATTTGGTTTCCTGACTCYTTCTGTTCACTGGCCAGTGGTCCATGACCAGAGCTGGAAGCTGTTGTTGTGTGTCTCTGAGTGGGACTTTGTTCTGTGCTTTCTTCATGGCTGGAGGTTAAGCTTCATCTGTTTCACGTGGTAGAAAATCAGACTCCCTTACTGTGTCTTTCCACTCAGTGTTTTTATCCTACTGTCAAAGTTCTCTCCAATTTCTGGGGAAGAATTCATACCTCTACTTCAGGGTTTCAAATTAAGAGCTACTTGTAAAAATTTTTTAGAGTATATATGCAAGGTTTGTAGTGTGGGAATTGATTTTAGTTTTTTGAATTATAAACCTTGATCTGTCCTAATTATGAACAAAAAAAGAAATAAAACACTTAGTGAGGAACTTAGTACAGTTTGTGCATGCTTTTTATTTACTGTTTACTTGGTTCCTGTTCCAGAAAAACAAGACTAGAACAAATTTTGCTACAATATACTAGAATTACTACTTACTGTCTGCTATCTAGTTATGTTTTTCTGATTTCACTCTTGGTTTGCATGCTAGAAAATATAGTTGCGAATCTCTGAACCACATGAGTTGCTGTTRGAATTAGCAAGCTGCTGCTTTTATCTGTTTTCAAGCTGATTGCTACATCTCTATTTAACTTACTGAAAGTGCTATTGGATGTTGCAGATACTAGTTTTCCTTCAGTGTCTGAACAGTARCTCTGTTATTATTTATTCTTATTTTTCAATATAAAATACAGTGTGTTTTAAGGATTTATCAGTGTTAGTTTGTTCAATATGTGGCAATACTATGCATTTTAGGTTGTGATATAAAGTACTGAGATTTGAGTRAAACAAAAGCATGCTAATCTGTTTTGGATTACACATTTTACTATTTATTTTTTGTCTCTGCTAGATACCTGTTTTGTAACTCATAACTGCCATAATATTTATGTACTAAGAATATAAAATATAAGACAGTTAAAATTGGGTCTATTCTTGAAAAAAATACAAATTTATAAAAATAATACCCCATTTATTAGCTCTAACATAGAACATGTTTTCTCTCTGTGTGATCCTAATTTTTTTCTTTGATATAAATCTATCTGTATTGAATATTTAAACTACTCTTTTTCTTCAATTTTCTAAAGCTCTACAGTGGGCCTGTAGAACCCAACTGTAGTGTAGTTGTATAAATGTAAAAGCATTAATTAAATGCTTTTAACTTGTTTCAGAGACTGCTTGAATTGGGTGCTACGAAAGGTACACTAGTAAATTAGCATTTATTCTTTGCCTCTCTAAGAAGGGTTGAAGTCAATGTGTCTTTTGTACTATATTTTTAAACTAATATGAGATTTTTTGTATGTCATTATATGGTTATTATATGTTATTGTTAAGATTTTTAGTTCAGTCGACATCACAGGAAGAATAGTGAGATAGGAAAAGACAAATATCAGGTGTTTGTTACATATCTAGTGTTATAGAAATAGCAGATTTATACAAAGAATCTTGCTTTCATTCTCTTTTATTTTGTCAGTATTTACTGACAATTTTATAGCTGGATCATGTTCTTTCCAAAGATAATTGACAAAATACAAAGCCTTCTAACTGTAGCTATCAAAGAACAATATTAAAACCTCATCCACATRTGCATAGTTGATATGTTTACATTAAAGAAAGCCAGCATCTGTGTGGTGTTATTTAGGACCCTCTCCTTTTGATCACTAATGCCACTTTATGTGAACACATAACCATAAATTACAATAAATGTTCAGTTCTAGAATGTCTCCCACCGAAGTACAGCACCTCGCAAATTAATGCTCACAGCACCGCGCTGGTGTTACACAACTATTTTTGTTGTTTTTTTCTTATGTTGTGAAATACAGTCACTTCATGAGTGAATGCCATGTGCATGTCTATAATGTGCAAGTTTCTTAAAGTAAGCAGTCAACTTGATTGAACTCAGATTTTGTTTGGAGTTTCTCCTCTACCAAGTTGTCTAATGGGCAAATTCTGTCTTCCTTGCTGGTGAAAGGTGCAATTCCAGCCCAGCTGTTCCAAGTGAAGAAGGAAGATACACATGCATCTCCTTCCCTTTGGTTCTTCTGATGCCAGACAACTTCTGTGYCATGTGGATGGGTATGAATTAGGCCTACTTATTCAATTAGCATGTACTGCTTAACTGGAAGTAATTTTATGCCTTCGAAGGTGAATATTTCATTCACACCTTCAAGCAGCAATTTCATTTGTAACCAGTGCTTGAGTCGGGCGTTCATATTCAGTTCATATTCAGTTTTTTAAGGCTCTTTTGTAACAAAAGGAGATTGCTTTTGTCTTTAGTCAGGCTCCGCTTCTTTTGCAAGACTGGAGTATCATAGCAACATGGGTGATGCTGTTCAGATTTCATTTCTGAATCTTGTAAAAATATATTTATGCAAAGACTAATAAAAAATAAAAAACTCCTTTCTCTTCTGGAGGACTTTTACTTGGCAAATCAAATTAGTTCTCCTTTGCAGATACCTCTCTGAATAACATCACACTTTAAAACAGGCTGAAATATTTACACATAACTACCTTTTCCTAATATGTAAACTAATCTTTTCTCATAGCAAATAGGTCTCTGCTTACTAAAATGAACACTTAATATCCAACATGCATGATTCTCATTTTAATTAAAAATTTTCTTTACAAAAAGCTTATTTTAGTAAAAGGGGCAAAGATTTTTAAAGAAACAAGMCAAAGCACCTTGTAAAAATATTTTGATCCTGTTAAGAGTTTCTTTTCATTTAAAAGAAAACCTAAAACTTTTAAATTCACTCAAGGATTTCATACTTAAGACAATTCAAAGTTTTTCTGTAAGGTATTAAATTTAAGGAATGCACAGCTCTCTTATTCTTCACTTTTGTAGAGGAAAAAAGGAACATWAACTATTTTCACCTATCAGATCTCACTTCTTTATGAAAATATAGAGAAAATGTGCTTTTTTCAATTTGTAGAACTTGACAACTTATCAAAGGGAGATTGATTTATTTAGCACAATTGTTAAACATTTAGTCTTAAAGTTCTATTCAAGATTGGAAGCAAGGACCCCACAACTTTTTTCTTATTACTATCCTTGATTCTCTGAAGTAGAGTTGAGCTTGCTTCTATTGCAAAGGTTTTCTGCAGCCTGTGTTCAGTGAGGAAAGTGAAGGGGCAGCCTATGTAGTTTATCCCTTTGCTGTCGTCTTTTTACACAAATACAGGTTGGGAGAGAGATAAAGGTTTGGTGGCTTTGTTCACTGCTCTAAGTATACAGCTGCATCAGAGACTTTGAGTTTTGTGCCTCCATTTTTCCTTTTTCAGCAAGCAGCCTGAATTTAAAGAGAATCCTTAACATAGGATTGTATATGTATATTCCTGTAGGTGCACATGTATCCTTTATTTCTATTACTACCTTATTTTTTATTAGTCTGAGGTGAGAAATAACAACTGCCCATTTCAAAATAGAACTGTTTACATTCTATCTTTTTTGCTGGGGACTATGTATAGTCTTTGATGGTAGACATATTCAATGTCTGACTTTCTGGCTTCTATGCCAGGGTGTAATCTAAAATCATGTGTGAGGTAGTCAGACTGCTAGAAAAGTTTATTCTYTGAAAGGGTAATAAAAACAATCACTAACAAAAACTTCCAAGAGAAATCTGGGGAGATTTTGAGAATTTTTCATGTAGAAATACAAATGATCTGGCAGCAGACTACTGGTTTCCAAGATGAAGCRTTGCCAAAGTCTAGCTCTATTAAAATATTTCACATTCTTGGATTTTCTCATGATTTGAAATCCCGGATTCCCCAAACTTGAATATCCCTTTAGAGTTATGGTTTTGAAAACTAGAACACTACACATTTCTTGGGTCATACAGTGTTCCTTACTGGGGGAGTGTGATTTCTGTAAACTGCACCTACCCCAGGGAGCTGGAGTTTTGCTTGGGGCCTGCTGAAGGCTTCAGTACTGCAAAGAAGTTTTGTTTTCTGTGTTTTTTTCTATATTTGGAGGCAATCTTACTCATGTTACTTGTAGGACATGTGATCTATGGAATTAGCCTGGTATATTTGATTATATTTTGCTTTACTGTTAAAGTTCAGAATTTCTCTGGATGTCAGGTATGACTTTGTGCAGAAATCCCCTAAGTCAGCTCTCCCAGCACATTCTGTGTCTGGGAAGCCTGGTCCTTCTGTCCGGTCTCTGGTTGTGCTCAAATCATTTTCCTGTAACTTTTTTCACCAGTCTGTGCTCCAGTTTTTGCAGTTAATGAAGCTTTTTCAGTGCCATGGCTCTTCTCAGGCCCACCATGCAGCGTGGAGCTTGCACTTGGCTTCCTGGAGCTGTACTGATTTCCCAGAAGAGCTCAGTCACCAGCTCTCTTGGGTCTGCACGAGCATTTTAATGAGGTTTTGAGCTGGTGTTTGCATCCAGTGCTGCAACATATCGATAATTGTATCAGGAAACCAAAGAYCTTCTGAGGCCTGGACTGAAACTTGCTTAGGCTGGATCTGTCCATGTCATCCCTTAACTGCTACTGCAGGTTTTATTTCTAATAATTTAACATGTCTAATGGGAAGAAAACAATTAGGAGAGACTTTCATGGGCAAGCATTGCTCTACAGAGAGAAGGATGCTATTGCTCATGAAAGAGATAATCTTGTCTCCTCAGCACTAGAACTGATAGGAATGTTATTGCCAAAACTATAAGTAAAGGAGAGGAAGAAAAGAGGAAATTCTCATTTAATGAGATGGAGTGACACTTTCAGCCTTCTTGTGAATAGTCAGAGATGATGAAAAGTTTTCTTTTAATTGTTAGTAAAGCATTTTTCTCTCGAGACTCAAGGTTGTTATCTTGCGTGGGCTTTTTTGTTTTTTCTTTTATTTTCCCTTTTTCTTTCTTTTGTTATCTGTTATGATTCAATAGCTGCTTTTTATACAGAGTTTTATACTTATTTAATGAGTACATTGCATTTGATCAAAATGTAAGGCCAGGAGGTGGCCCTTGGTAACATTGTTGTGGCCAGGAGAATTTCACGTGTGCCCAGCTCTGGGACTCTGGAAGGGAAAAAGTGGGGGAGCAGGAAACATAAAGAGRTGAGAAATTTAATATTTCTGTGATGTACTAAACTCATAACTACATATTCTCAGTTTATATATTTTTGCTTCCAGTTGTTTCGCAAAGAAATATTTTAATGTTATAAAAAGTAGCATTATATCTGATAGCATTGCCCTCAAAATTGAATCCAAGTGTAATATCCTCTAGAATGTCCACGCATCTGCTTAAATCTGGACTGTCACCTTATCTTAAGCAAATGTTATCATAGTTTCTAGATCAATCCTGAGGGAAACTCGTAATGCTAGAGGAAGTGGTGTTGGTTGCCCAGGTCATATGAAATGGTAGGTGAAGAATGTGATTTCATTTGGTTGAGTTTTTACTAATTTGTGTAGGAATAATACATTAAAGGTCYGTACATTACCTTCTGTCACTGTGCTCTCCTAGGTACTGCTGCTGACCATATCTACAGCAGTGCTGAGAGGGTCTTTACCCCTTTGCTCTTTTGATGTCGGTGGCAGGGTTTTGTTCATTTCCTTCCGTATGAGAGAGTAGTTCTCCAATATGATTGATTACTGGAGAGAAGAAGAACTTTTCAGGGGAGAAGATGAACTTTTCAGGGATAAGTATCAGCAGTTAGCTTGATATCCTTTGCCGGTAAGGGAAAGGCCTTATGCATTCAGGTGCTATGAGCAAACTGCCTAGCTGGGGGATCCATGCCATGTAGTATTTACATGAGTTTTTGTGAAGAATGTTGTAGTCTGGTCACAGGCCAATTTTCCATGTGAATAATGTAGCTTTTCCTTATCTGCTGTTTTGTATTTCTATTATTTTAATCTTTTTACAATTCTCTATCCTCATCTTTGAAATGAATTTTACAGACAGGTGGCAAAATACTCTCAAAACACTTGAAGTCAGAGTCCTTTGCTAGAGAGCTGCCATATTCACCAGGCTATATTTTGTAATGACATAGAATATGTGGGTCTAATCTTCTAGGATGTTTTCTGAACAATTAATACTCTTGATGACTTTTGATGACTTCTGAGCCTCAAGAACATGCAAGTTCACATGWGGTTCTGCTAATGACAAATGGGGCAAATGTGCTGTTAATTCCTGAGAGCTGTTACATAAATGTCATTATAACACAACTCCTCTTGCTATTTGTGGCAGATGACTTCACCTTGCAGCTGGATTGCAAATTGACAGAGCAGGACATATGTTTGTAATAGGCTATTTCAACTTTGTTTCACATTTAGACATTTTTTACCTCACTGCATTTAGGAATTATCTGTATTTAGGTAACTGAAATCAAGACATCCATCAGCAATAAGTTGTACTGGATATTGTGTTCTTAGTAACTAAACTGCACTTGGAAAAAAGAAACATCCCAAATGTTGCTCTAGTTTTCTCTTATTAAAGCTGTGACTTGCCTCATGAACTTGGTTTCATGTTGAATAATTTAATTGCAATTTCTGTCTTCATTTTGAAGTAACTGAAATAAATTCAATAACTGAGGAACTACTGTGATAGTGTGTAGGCTGGCCCTGCCTGAAACTTCTCCCTTGACCCCATTTTAGATAGCTGCATTCTTTATAAATTAACAAGTATAGTTTATTCAGGAAACACTCCTGGGTTTCTCTAATGGATCAAGGTTTTGATGGGAAATAATGAAATAGAGACGATAGAAATAGTGAAATAGGGAGGCTCAAAGCAATTTATTTTTTAAAACAAGAAATTTAACTGGAAGGATGGTGTTGAAAATAAAACAATACTGTTCACTTCTAATGTGCTTGTAAGGGTGGTGATCTGGAAGAAGGAAAGTGGAAAATTTTATTTTCAATGATTACTTAGTGTTTTTATGTTCTTTTCCAGAAATATAGKTACAGTGTGCAGATGCTGTTAAATTCAGTAAGTTTGTTTCCTACATAGTGTTTCTGAAAGTCAGACCCACTGTTTGTTCAGATACTGTTGAGATCACATACTTTGAACCGTACTCATGCAACATACTGAAACACAGTACAGTATATTTGGTGCTCTCACTTCAGAAAGCAGCTTTCTGTTTTTGTGTTAAAAGCTTGTTGAAACTCTGTATATATGTGCAAAGGCTTGAAGAGGAATTCTGTCAGATGAAGCAAGATTTTAGTGGGCTTCATTTAACTAGGTGTGTTGGGAGGGCAGAAAAACAAAAAAAGCAGAAAAAAAAAAAAAAAAAAAGCTAGGCTTTCTAGTAATATGTGAAGATAATTACCCAAAGGTACAACACACTGTTCTTCTGTCATGCTCATTCACTTGTGTTGTGCACACAGGGAATTAGGTGTCTTTTAGATGCTTTGGTGAAGGTGAAGGTCTTTCTCATGAACTCTTAAAAATAATAAAGTGTAATAGCATTTTAATTACGTTGAATTTGTAGMTTATTAGTAGCAATAAGCAAAAAGCTACCCATATATGTAAGGAACACACTATAAACGATAAAGGAAACTTTTGAAATATTTTTTCTTTCAACGGGAAAACAGAATATGAAGAACTCAAAAAACAGACGATGAGAAATCTCAGCTCTATCCTTTTTCTTTTCCCCCTGGTTGTTGTCCCCTTCTTTTTTCTCCTCTTCTTTCCTCTATTCTCTGCAAATATAATGATCTCAATTTCAAGAACTTCTAATAATAATAATGTAAAATTTCAAATGTWAACCTGTATTATTGTATCTATTTAGTTCCCTGAATGCGTAGAGTCCAATTGTTTTGACTTTCTTGTCATGTTCATGTATGTATCAGATACTAAACATATTAAAGTCATATTGGCAAGCCATATGTGTGGCAATGAAGCAATTTCTCTAAGCAGTTATATCCACACCCGAAGAACAAAATCTTTTCCTCATTTCTTCTCTTGAAATTTATTAGTGCTTTATTGTTGATGTATTTTGAGCCATCGGCTGCTATTGCTAAACTGCTTTTGAAACAAAATAAAAATGTGTATTTAGATACAGGAAATCATGATGAGAAGCTGTGAAGATGAAGGGTAGGATCTCAACATTTACTTCTTGCTCTGACCTTCCTTTTTGCCCTTGCTAAAGAATAAAATCACTACCTGATTTTTAGCGTGGCTAATTCCAGTGTGAATTGGTGGATGTAGCAAAATTTTCAGATTTCTCAAGATAAGTAGATTTTCATGTACCACGATCATCATAACCATGCACATCCTTTCAATAGAATATTTACAAATATATCTGTGTGGGCTGGCAATGGGTGAATCATTAAATAATAACATTCRATATATATTTTAAATCATTCTGCTTCAATAATAACATTCAATATATATTTTAAATCATTCTGCTTCACAACAGTAAGTGTTTTCTGTTTTACCTTGCTGGGCTAGAGCACCAGTCTTTTCTCTAACATAAATAGTTTATTTATTTTAAACCAACCTGCTGTTTTCTGATTTAGTTATGAAATGAAACCCAGTAAGGAAAATTGTGAGAGAAAACAGCTTTAGAGGCATTTTGGTATATTTCTGAGAAATGTGTTTTCAAAAATCTGCTRTGTTCAGCTGTTGTCTTTGACTTCCTCGTTTAACTATTAGAGGCTCTTTTACATGGAAATAAACCCATCATTATAAAAGTTGAAGCATCCTGGATGCTTACACTTAAGCTAAAATTGCAATACTTTCAAATCMTTTCTAAGCACCAGACTCATACACCCAGGGTAGCATTCTGGTATTATTCTATACTAGACCTTGATTTAAGTGAAAAGTCAAACCTAAATATTGTAAGATTCTTTCTAAACTATTTTAATCYTCTGAGCAGATATTTTGGATCTCTACTTGCCTGAGGAGTTCTGTCCAATTTTTAAGTAATTCTTGGTAGTTTAACTATTTAACTATTAACTAGTAAATTAGCAATATACAGCTTGAATTTATRTTGAAAAATGCACCCTTGCAAGGGAAAATGATTAAATCATTCCTGAGAYAGGAGAAGAGGTGACTATGATTTAGGTTGCTAATGGGAAAGGATGCTGAAAGTAAAACTGCATTATARGTTTAGTAGATATTTCATCTCAGGTATTGCTTTTTTGACAGATGCGTGATGCAAGAAATAGTAAAAATAGCAGATAGGGACAGTTCTAAATTATTTCTAGAACAGTTCATATGAAAATTTCACCTTGCTTTTCACTGGACACTTTAAACAGTTGCATAAAATCTGTTTTTTGTTGCTACAGTTTAGATTCTCATTCTCTTAATTTACAGGAGAAACTGTCATTTATTTTTTTTCAGATAATCTTTTAGGGAACATTTGAAAGATGTTCTTTTTTAGTCTCTTTCTTAGAAAAATAAAAAKTTCTCAATGGGACCAAAAAATCTAAAGGAAAACACTTTACACTGTTAATGCATATAACAAAGCTACCCCAGTAGAGGGAGTTAGAATGCTGTCATTTTCCTCTGCATTTATTCTAGAGTTAGAACTTGTTTTTCTGACAATGTTTAATTTCAGTATGATTTTGGTCTTTAGAACACCAATGGTTGGATTTCTCTGATCTTTTCCATATTTGCTAAATCTTTCATTGTTACTTTTCCTATGTAAATAGCTCTGATTTTAGTCACAAACTTTGAAATAAATGCTTGTAAGCATCTATTAAGGATTATTAAGCCTACAAAACCGACTGGAAATATCTGCACCTAATGCATGGATGCATATGTACAGTATACATGTAAAAAAAAAAGGCTGACTAGAACAGCTCTGAGGCAAGTACAAAGATAAKGACAGAAGTGACATATGAGTAGGTTTGTACCACAAGTTTGACACATACATGTGCTTTTTATTATGTTCAAGATTTTTTTTTGTTTCTTATTACCTTGGTGAATTACTTGCTACTATAAAGAGATTTACCAAACTGATTGCCAAATCCTTTAATAAAGAATCTGGATCTGGTGTTTAGACCAGACTTGTAATAATGCTAAAGACTTATTTTCTTTTCAAATTATTGTTACTGCTATAGGCTTTGTTGCCCAGGATAGGTGGAAGAAAACCCACACTCTTCTGTAAGTTGCAATTTTTTGATAAAAATCTCAATGAAAAATACAATAATCCTAATTCAAATAATAGCCTTCATTTTTTTAAAAGGAGTCAAATGTTATTGATGGYGGTAGTTTTGTGAGAGAGTAGTGATATGAAGTTGTCAACCTATGCATGTGTGATTAGAASAGTTAGAGAAGGGACCAACCTGAAAGTCCATGAAAAACATCTCATTACAAGAAATCACAACTCAGTATGTCTGTTTTCACCGTCTGTTACATCTCTCTGCTTTGAACTAATCTTCTTTCTCATCAGCTTTTGCAGCAGCTGTTTTGTCTTATTTCCTCTTCTGTCTTGATGTCTGCTGAGGTCAAATCTTATAGAAAACCAGCTGCTTGTTCTGGCAGTTTACATACTACTACTTGGTAAGATTTGGTTCATGAACTGGTTAGAAATGTGGCCTGTGTGGTGTTTTTCCGGTCTCTTATTCAGTACATGTGCTGTTTGAAATCAGTTTTCTGGCATAAAATATCTGCAAACATCKATGCCAGTGAATGTTTGCTGTAATAATCCCCAAGGTAAAAAATGGAGCTTAGATGAATTTACTTGTGTCTCAAGATGCTGAGCATTGCCTTCTTGATTTATAGGTATCCATTAATATTCACAAAAATATGGTTGGCTTTTGTATTGCCTTTGCACTTCTAAATAATTGGATATTCTCTAGAAAGTATTTTTTTTATCTGTGTTGAATAAACTGAAAGTCTACCAAATGTTATCTCTTAAAYTGGATTTATTTTTTTAAATGAAGACCTGAACTGAAAGAGCTTCTGGAGTCTCAGATAAAAAGCAACGAYTCACCAAGCTTTTGAGGAGAAAAACATTGAGTAGAAACTGACATTTTGAAAAGGTGTGGTGGTCCTTGTGCTGTGTATGCTATTTGCTGTTTGCATTTAAAAAAAAAAAAAGGCAGTATTTAAGGTTGTATGGTGGTGGTGGCAGTTGCAGATGAAGCACATCAAGCGCAAAAAATGGACTAGGTGTGTTGGAGTTTGAAGACTAGGGTTATTATTTGAAGACTAGGGTTATTTTGATCACTTGAGTCCCTTGTGATGCTAAACAAGTTTCTAGTACTACTTAGGAATGAAATCATCATTTTTATCTGGAATTGTGATATAAAAAATAGATGAAATTTAGTAGCTAACAATATAGAAATCCCTCAAACTAAAGTTTAGATCTGGTCTGTTGAGAAAAAAAGATGACAGACTGGATGCTTCTGATTATATTTGCAAAAATGTGTGTTTATATTAGCAATTAGATTATAAAGAAATAATTTACTCTTGCATTGAATTATTTCTGATGAACTACCAGCAAGTTTAACAAGGTCTTTGGTTTCTCAGAATTCAAGCTTTGTAAATTTAAATCAAGTCTGGTCAACTGTTAGCTTCTTAAAATCTTAAAACAAAAGTGTGTAAGCTTTTTTCCTAAGCTTATGAAATTTTGCACCTTTGCGTGTATTTATTTTGCATTCATTTTTTGAAAATGACATTTTCTGAAAAGTTACAAATACAGAAAACATCTGTATCTTTTAAAATCTGGAAGATTTTCTTTTTTCCTGCTTTTCTAAAGTTTCTTGGTACCCAGCACATGTCAAAGGTCAACACTGATCACAGGCAGAGAAAGAAGAGACTAACTTAAATGAGTAGGACTGAGGTATCTGAGGGGAAAACAGGCAGATAGAAAAAAAAGGCTTGTTCAGGGATGGGAATAGGCAGTGTAGTTGGGCAGGTACAGAATGAGGATAGCRATAGATGAGAATTGGAGATGAAGCTGGCAGACAGTGGCTGGAAATGAAAAAGTCAGGCAGGAAACTCATGAGGAGTGTGGTCATCCAGACACGTGAAGGTTCAGGAGGCTGTAACCACAGGTGACCTTCTGCAGTGAACTGGAATTGAATGTGGGTCTCCCAAGACCTTAACTTTCTCAAGGCTGTGTACACATCTCTGCAAGCCTCTACTTTTCCACTTCAGCTTCGGAGGAATTAAAACAAAGAATGTGCAAAACAGGGATGGAAAAAGGTAATCCATGGTCCTGTAAAATTTCCTTCACTGAATAGCAGCCCCTTTTCACAAAGGGCTGCTGCAAATGCTGCAGCTATTCAGACAYCTGTAACTCTTGAATGTCTTGTGGTCTGAGCTGATGTGCTCAGCCTGAGAAGTAAAGGGAAACAAGTTTTTGTTGCTTAAGCTTTGCATGAAGCAATTAAAAGTGTGCAATAGGGAGCAATGTGAAATTTTAATGTGCTAAAGCAAAAGATGAAGAAATCTAGTACTGTTTTGAATAAACCATAAAAACTGTTCAGTTTCATCAATAAGGCATCTCCACTGTGAATATTCATGTTTAAATTGTTTTAGGACTGGATTCTAACTGCGCACAAAGAGGGATATGAACTTTACAGGATGGAATGAAGAGGGAAAAGATGTGTCAATAACCATGGCAAAGCTCGTCTGAAGAAAAGAGTTCAGTGCACAGATGTCAGTGTTTTGGACAAACATTACAAAAGCAAAATATAATGTTAACACATACTCGTCCAGCAGCTACTGACAGAGGTTTTAACAGTTGTCTTTTGCAGTATACAGACAGTGGGTAATTCTGCTTGCTAGCATTTTAAATTATCCTTTTTATTTTTCATCTGGCTTGCCATTCTGTGGAGAGGTAGTGCCGATGTATTGCATAAACAAGGACAAGAAAAACAATTGATAGAAAGTCATTTTGTATTTCATTCCAGATATATCTATTGTGCATGAAAAGAGAATAGAAAAGGGTTTTGAAACAAAGATGTTTATTTTGAACTGCCACAATTTTCAAGAAATACTTCATAATTTGTTTCTCAGTGCTCTGCAACTCCCCTGSTGCTACTTACTTGTAGGAGCACCTAGGGATGAGTAACCCCCTGCACCTGTACAGGTTTGGGGCTGACCTGCTTGAAAGCAGCTCTACAGAGAAGGACCTGGGGCTCCTGGTAGGAACAAGTTGGCCATGAACCAGCAGTGTGCCCCTGTGACCAGAAAGGCCTGGTGACCAGAAAGGCCCCTGTGACCAGAAAGGCCAGGTTGCATTAGGAAAAAAATTGCCAGCAGATGAAGGGAACTGAGTTGATCCTTCCCCTTGACTCAGTCCTACTCAGGCCACCCCTGGAGCCTGGGCTCCAGTTTCAGGCTGCCTTTTTGGCAGGTATGAATGTGTGGTGGGATGGAGTATGGGCTGAAGACACTGACTGGGGTTTGAAACATCACTAATGACAGTGGATTTTTGCAGGAATTTCTAGTCCTGAAATTTCAAAGCCCATGCAAAGCAAGTTTATTATGCCTGTTCTTCCTTCTTAGCTTTAGGAAGGATAAATGCTACTAAAAGTGTACAGTTTGGAATTTACAAACGTGCACTTTGCTACGCAAAAGTGTGAAACTGCTGTCTTACTGCAGTGGTGTACTTGGCTTGTGGGGAAGGGAGCCTGTTCCCCGTGTCACTATAATTCTAGTTCCAGCAATGTGCAGTGCCAGGACTGTGTGTTAACTCTGACCTGATCAAAGCTGACAGGTTTCTATCCAGTCCCAGGGGTCTTTCCCTTTGGTGTTGAYCTGGAAGCTCAGGGATTAGGCAAGTTCTCTATTTGAGTTCATTGGAGAAGAAAAAAATACCATACATAAACAAGTTGTTGCTAAGCACCTACATCAACACTCCTGATAAGAATTTCATTTCATAGCTTCTGCACAGAAGCTAAGATGGAAACTATGTAAGAAAGCAAATATGTTTTCTTAGTTATTTTAGTTTCTGTATAAGTTTTCCTACCCACAGAAGAAAACAGATTTTCATCTGTAGAGTGTTTTTAAGATACTCCTGAATTGTTTTGGTTTGTCAGTGGTCTTTAACGATAGCCCAAACAAATAACATTTTAAATATGATGTCTGAGAGTTTCAAACACTGAGTACTGCCAGAATATAAAATTMTTTTCACAAATTTGTTTTAGGCAAGGGAATAAAGCCTTCAAGCTTTATAATCAAAGGATCTGAATTCTGCCAGTACGAGCTAGTTGCCCAAATTCTCCTCTCATCTACACAAGACTCATGAAGTGTAAGAACATTAGGGACTAGTATATCACCAGCCTGATCTTTGATATATCACAAGTTATTAAATTACATAGCACTACAGTGCCTATACTAGCTCTATATTTTATTTTTCAGAAAGCATCCAATCCCTGATATCAAGATGACAGCCTCTGGAGAAACTATCACTACATTTTTCTGAGTGTGGTGAGTAGGTAACCATGCACATATTTGTTTATATTGCTTGTAATTAAATCAATCAAATCCAATTCATTCCATTTTAACTCCTTTTTTTCTTTGCTTTTTAAAAATACTGTATGCTTCTTCACGTCATTCATAGCCACTGAAGAATTACTGTTCTCTTTTCCTGGATATATGCACCTTTTTTTTCCTCCTTTGAAAAATGTTTTCTTTGAGGATGTGTAAAAATTCATTTTCATAATGATAGTTACCCCTTTGGCTTCAAGTTGTCAATGGAAGACAGGCAAACCATAAATTTAGACAACTATGGCATGGCTGAAGTACTCAGGACATCAGAGATTTGTCTAGTAGTTAGATGAACGACAGTCAATCAAAATGGATTTTTTTCCACTTTATACTGTTTTCATTTGCTSTTGGTTTGTGCTTTTACTTATATGACTTAGAAGTAAAATTAACTTGCTAGAGTTGTGGCAGGAGTTCTCATGTCCAAAAAAGCTGTGGAATCTTGTACACTAACCTTTGCAGAGTTTAGCAGAGTTCCTTGGAATCCAGATCAGATTTCTTCTGAACTGTGACACTTTTAGTAACTTGAGTAGTTTTTTGTTACTTAGGTTACTGAAGGGAAGGAGAAAYGAGGACACTCTTACCTTGTGTATTTGCCTATGCATCTAACTGTGTAAATTGGAGCAAATTGATATTTTTTTTGTGCAAGAAATTGAGTTTCTTTTCAAAAGGAAAATGTTTGACCTCTGATTTTACCTTACACTATGAAGATTAGATTGTCTGACTTGAAAAAGAAGAATTCCAGTCTTTTCTGTGGTTCTTTTCATCTCTGGAAAGGAAAGCTCTTCATGTTAGATGCCCAGTACAGATGGGAAGTTAAGGAAAAAGTTATGGGTCCAAAGTTGTTCAGCAGAGCATTAGCAGAGCCTTGAACTGAGATCAGCTCAATGCCCTGAGCATGCTGTTTCCTTGAATATAAGCCACTGTGACTATTTATTTCTTACTTTTGACACCTTCTTTCACACTTAATGCTTTTTTCTTTTTGGTATCTCTTAATATCTCCTATCTAAGTCTCTTCATCAGAGACTTAAGCCACTTCGGAAGTGATGGCAGGATTTCTGTGGCTTTGCTACTGCATATAAGATAGGCTAGTTGAAAACTCCTTGCAAATTTCTTACACTGAGAAAATGCATTTCCTCAAAATTCTTACAGTTTTTTCTATGAATGTTTTCATGTTTCATTTGCTTTATATTCATGCTTCATTTATTTTATTACTTTGTATAAAATTAAATTTCTAAGAAAATTTATTTACATTTAAATGAAGTAAGCTTATTGTTTATTTAATAAAAATAACACTTATTGAATAACAATAAATATTGCCCAAGTTTATATTTATTTACTCTTTATGTATATTTACTTTTAAAATTAAACATCAAAGATCTTCCTTATTCTGACTTGTAAAACTTCTTCCTGTTACTACCATCTAGACCATTTAAAGAATTCCACATAATTTTAGTGCTATGCTATTGCTCATACAATATTTTTCAATTGTATAACTTATTGGAGCCTATTCAAATATTTAAACATAATCTAGTGTTCAGAAAGCTGTTTTTTTAATTTAACTTTGCTTTTGTGTTAATTGTGATAAGCCTGATCTTCATATTTGAAGGGTGATTCAGTGTGTGCTGACATGTTGCGTGTCATTTTTTTTCCCCCCAATGAAACATTTTTTAATTATTCTATTTAGTCTAAATTATGTCTTCTTCTTGCATGGAAGTGAGTGTGTGTATGGGTTTGTCTACAGATATGTATTATCTCCTAAAATGATCTGTTTTTTTACCTTGCTGCAGTGGCATTAAGAGTATATACTGCACTTCTTGCAAGCTGATCATTGCAGGATTTCTCCTCCAGCTTGTAAAGATTTTATGTTTTTGTTTGCTGTGAAACAACAGAGTGACTTTAATGCCTCAGTGCTGAAATGCCCGGTCAGTCAGGTAGTCTGGCACAGCTTCTCTTGCTCTGGTTGCACAGAATATCAATCAGATCAAATGCTGCAGCTCTTCCACTATGCTCTGTTCCTACACCGTGGTTCTGATATTCTGCTCCTTTGACAGAGCCCGTCTCTGAAAAGACACTGGAATAATGGAGAAATTTCTTTGTACTGTGARCTCCTTACAGGGCAAATATAGCAGTACTTGAGCCACTGTTGCAAGCTGATATATAGTGATAGTTTTTCTGCATAAATGTTTAGGAAAGCTGGCTCAATCTGTAAGATGTAGGCATGTTTTCAATTGATAAAGTATCTTTTTGGTAGAGCCTTATTAATTAATAACTGTTCAGAGAGTAGAAGGGTAGGAGTTAGAGCCTAGCTGTGGCTTGTATCTTCTTTGCTCTACTTTGTTAGCTATTTTTAAAAATCAAGATGGTAGGACGGAACATTACAATCATCTAGGCTCATCATTACCATGATTCTGTAATGGCTTGCCAAGATTTTTATTCTAAATGAAACAGAACTACCTATAATTTTCCTGTTGCTAGTCCAGGCCAGTTTGGTTTTTTTTCCTATTCAACAATTTAAGGAAAAACAAAACAAAAGAGAAACAAAAACAAGTCAGAATGGAAAGGACACTTGGTAGTTAAATATCCTGTATGAATGTTCCTTCAGCCATTGGCATCTTTTTTTTTTTTTATATTGTCATTGTGACTATGCTCATGATGCTTCAAAATATTGCTGTGTTTATGAAGACTTAGTGGAATTTGATTATGTGAGTGCCTGAAATGTACTAGAAAAAGGAATAATTTCTTGGCAAGAAAATATACGTACTTTAAATATAAATGCGGTCAACTTCTGTAGTGGTACTGGCTTCCTCATTCCCGTGTCCTTGAGCAGCTTGTAGTGTAGTTTTAAAAGATGCTCTATTCTCCTTTGCCAGAAGCTAAGATTTTTTTCTAAAGATATTTCCCTCATCATACAAATTGATTCATGTTCACATACTTGGCCAAAATTACTCCTAAATGAATATAAAGTAGGGAACCTCAAGGAAGTAGCCACAGCTTATGATATCCTTCATCAGTTACTCAGACCTTTTAACCTAAAACTTTGTTTTACTTTATCTTGTCTTTTCCTAGCMATTCATTAAAAATACTCTGTCAAAAATCTTCAAGGTGAGAAGGGTTCCAGGCTTGGCAATATAAATGAGATAGTTATTTGGTTAATATTTAAACTAATGTCCTTTCTATTTGTGACTTATAATAAGTTAGATAGGATGGGATGTGTCTGTGAATTGCGGGTGAAATCAGAATTTATTGTTATTACCAAAACTAAAATGCAATAGGATCTTRTGATAATTTACATAAAAAATTATATCAAATTTTGCAGAGATGAATAGGAGACATCAAATCTGGACAAAGCTAATTTTCTTCAGTGGTAGACCATCATTTTAAGCTCTAATTTTGCGCTATAAAAGTAGTTCTCAGTGTGGGATAATTCACAAATTTGATGAGTATAAGCTGTATTTCATTATTGACATTATAAATAAAAATACTTAGTAGTAGTTGGACCCAAAATAGGTAAAATCAACTCTGCACATCCTTTCAGATTAACAGTTAAACATACATAAAGACATTCTTTTAACAGGATGAATGATGGCTTAAAATAGATAAATGTGATTGTACTATCTTCATTGCCTATCACATGTATCTGGTTTGCATCAAAATGCTCCCTGATGGGAAGACCTTACACTGGAACATTGTCTCTGTTCCACTGAGTCAGGAAATCACTGAGTCAGGAAATCACTGAGTCAGGAAATCAGTCACGAGGCCTGATTTTTCAATAACTAGTTTGAATGTGTCAGTAAGGATCTGCTCCTGAAGAATCGGTGACCTTTCTTTGGAATCAGCCTGGGCTCTGCAGGCTCAAAGTAATCTATTGGGTGTCATGTAATTAGTCTATGTGAGGACCCTGATCCATCCCTCAATCACCACCGTTCTCTGGTGTTTCTGAAAACAAAACAGAAAACAAAAACAAAATAAAATTAATAATAARTATATTATGTAATAAATAAAATAATAAACAGGATTTATTACTTCTGATTTCTCTTCAAATGGCTTACACAAAGTTTTGGTTCTCTTGGCATKGCTTTCTCTAAGAATAGACTCATCTCTAAATCTGTATTTTATCATCTGGGAGCTAATGAAACCTCTCAGATCCTCATTAGATTCTTCTCTGAGTTATTGAAAGCAATATCCTCAGGATTCAAAAACAAATTTTGTTAGGATCTAGGAACTTAAAGTATCTTGTCTTGGTTTAAATATTATCTTTTCTGATTTTTTTTTTCTGTGTAAGTTTTACTTTGTACCTGTTGGCAGTGATATTAATTGTGCAAGTAATTAGATCAAAGTTTGTGGCTGGAATTTGGTGCTCACAATTGCTTTTTAATCAAGAAAACAAATTTACCAAGTTCTAGTCAAGGAAATAAAAAGTACAGTTTTACATTTTTTTAGTCAAGTAAACATAGAGTTAAAGGATTATCTGTTTTATCCTTGTATAGAKCACAGGTATGTCATCCAGCTGCCCTTGTCTGGAATTTAGTGCTTCATTGAAATGCAAGATTTCTGAGAAGAACACTTGTTGAGTAATGATAATCTTGGGATGTTGGTTACGTGCTGCGGGGGTATTAGATGTGTATTTGAAACATGTTYGTTGGCTCAACCTTCTGTTAGCACTGAGTAGTAGAAGTTGCCAGCTCTAAGGGTGTCAGAAAATGCAGCCGTTCTTGTGGGTGAAACAAACCAAGTGCATTTTGAGTTGTCTTTGTGCTTTACTGGATTATGTTTCCTTATTTTTTTTAATGGATTTGTTTCCTGAATTTTCTCTCACTTGCTCAATGAAAAATGTAAAAAAAATCTTTCAAAGCTAGTACTAGATACTAGAAAATATTTAAGGATTTTTTTAAAGAAATAATTAGAAATTAAGAAATAATTAAATTTCAGATGTTCAAATCTTCAGGCATGCAGAAAACTCTTGCTTTGTGATACTGGCAGGGTGTGTTCTGAGTTTGATTTTTGGTGCTGTTGTGYAAAGTTTGTCTGGGCTTTGGTTCAGAGGGTGATGCTCCCCAGTGTCCAGCACATAGCTTGTGTGTTTTTAAATTAAAATCTGTAAATGAAATAATGAATATCAAGGGGAAGAAATGTAAGATCATCAGTTATTGTAATTCTATCTCTTGCATGATGATGTTTTGAAAAGGTGAGATGTCTGAAYGTGTTTTTTGTCTAACTTCAAGGCAATTGTATTACTGCTTTTTACTTTTACTGCACTGAAATAACTAAGAATAGCAAAAAAATCAAAAAGCGGAGATTAATAGTCTTGGAGGACTAAGAAGAGAGATGTGCTGAAGCGAAAGATGGTATTTTGCTGTGAAGTCTGAGGTTTATCAAATATTAATGCAAAGTATGAGCAGAGAAAGGTTCATAAGGAAACAATAAGCCTTTTCAGCTGGATGCTCCTTGGGGTGAACTGCTGGTGAAAGTGTCTGCTATCGCTGCATGGAAGGAGGAATGTGCTGTAACACTGGGAGCAGCAAATGAAACTTGGGAAAAGCTTTTACTGCAAGTGCTGTGTCTGCCCTAACACAAAGCCTTGTGGGCTCCAGGACACAGAGCCCCAGAGGGTTAAACAAACCCTGAGTTATTATCTGTAGTGCTCACTGTCTCTAATTTCCTTTCTTTGCATATCTGTCCTAACGCTCCATGAGTTTCCAAACAGACAAAACTAACAATACACATTATAACTGGGTAAACAAATATAAACAGAAGACAAAGCTTATTTCTAGTAACACCTTTTCAAGGCTACTTTCCTCCTGCTTTGTTGATTCATAGAATAAATGCTTTCCAAAGATGTAGAGTTCAGAAGAGATACTTAATGGGAAGAGTGTAGTTCAATTAAAACTGTGAGTGCAAATGACTTATATAAATATGTCAAAGCTTCTCTCAGATGGTCTACAGAAATAGTGTAGAGTRTTAGCATCTGAATTGATTTTACTTAAAAAAATGCCTAGAGGCATCTTTTTATGAACTGAATTATGAAATGAGCTGATGAACTGATTTATGAACTGATTTATGAAATCTTTTTTTTACTGTCCCACTGTTTTTCCAAACAACAGTTGCAAATACTATAAGTGCTTTAAATAAAATGCTGTCATATGCTCTCTTGCACTCTGTAAGGATTAACCTCTGTAAGTCTGTTTAGATTTTTATAAATGAAATGCAACATTAGAATGTTTTTCATGTTTCAAGTCAATATAGCAGCTCCCTCCTGCCCCCAGAAAATCACAGCATTGTTCTTGCCCTTACTGTTTTCTAGGGATTTTTCAAGGGAATTGCAATAGCAAAATAAACAGAGTACTTGCTAGATAAACCTTTTCTTGAGAACATTTCCACATTATCAGTATGTGTTACAAGGAAGACTTTGCTTCCCTGAGTATAGTCTTTGGGAAAGTAATTTCACAAGACAAATACCACTTCTGTTTATCAGTTTCTAAGCCATGTGCTATCAAAATGCACAGAAAGGCTAGCTCTGTCTTCTGGTTTGTACTAGGTTATACAAAAGCTACTTTAGAGACTTGGAGATAAAAGCAAATGTAGAAAATGTGGGAAAAAAAGGCTCATTATTAAAATCACCTAAAAAAAATGGCTGTGTCCGGTCTATTACCCGCAAATTTCTGCCAAGTACTCAGTAGCTCCCTGTGAAAAGAAGGCAAATCATTCACAGAGATTTTTAGGAACGTTCATGTTTATTTCTCTAACTAAATGAAGCAGGCAAAGACAACGGTACTGCTTWAGTTGAAAGACATGAAAAATACCTAGTTGCTCTGTTCCTTGTCCTCACATAGATTTTGTTTCTGTGTAGTCATGCAAAATGTCCAACCTTTTGGAATAAGATGACTATATTTTTATTCCATATTATTTCCATTGCCTGCCAAAGTGAACCTTGCATAACTTTAGTATATTTAGCTGTGTTATAACTTAGTGGAAGAAAAAGGTTGTTATAGTTAATCTTTCAGATTCGATTCAGATGCTTTGCAATCTCATTAATTTTTTTCTCTTAAGATGTGGAGAAACAAGTTTGGATAGGGCTTATATGTTGCTGAAATGACATAAACAAAACTGTCACAGATTCAGCTTAATTAAAGTTTTAACTGAGAAAGCTTTAGCGTGTTGGAGGTTGGCAAGAGCTTAGTTGCATTTGCCATCTGATTTCCAATATTTAGTTTCAAAATGATATTTCTCAATTTTTTCATAATTTCTTATAGAAAAATACAGTGGGATTTCTAACTTGAATGTATTTTAAGCAAACATTTCAATAAAAGTTCAGAAAAGTAGTTTCATTGACTTGGAAAAATTGATGAGAACTGTATATAATGAAAAATATTGTTAATGTGTGGAAGACTTAATTCATGCTGCAAATGTATAACAGTGATTTTAAGCTAGGATAGATAATGCATTTTTGCATAACTTTGACCAGATAATGTGAAACGCTTCGAGTTAATATTACTATTTCTTGATTCTGTACATTCTTAGTGTGTGTACCACACCAAACATATATGAAGAAGACTTGTAAATCAGAACAGAGGAAAGAAGAATTTCTGATTTTTTTGAATATGTTATGGAGTGTCATATGTCATCAAAATTTCTCATTTTTTTTCCAGAACAATTCTATGTAATCATTGTACRAGTATTGTATGTGTACATGCAGTGAAATGTGCGTTTCTGGGGTCTACTGTGTGTATTCTGCTTCCCAAGCTGCCTAATACAATAAATTTGGTACGTTAGATTTGCTTGATATGTTCTAAATACATAGATGTTGCATTGCATATATGAGCAAATATATATCTTAGATGAGTTCTTGGTTTAGCAGGTCAACTATTCAGTTGATGTGCGTATAAAATATATACAMAGAGATGAGAGCAAGTTTGGCATTTAGGTAGTGAGACCACCCTAGGAGGAGGCACTTATTCCATCTCTCTCAATATTTTCTAGAATAAGTACCCGAATTGCATAAGCATAGTCGTCCTTGTGGAAATAGTGCTCCCTTGTTACTCTTTTTCTGTTCAACTACTTCATCATCTGTATCATGAAGCAATGTGGGAAAGAATTTGCAATTAGACTGCTCTTACAGCATTCGAGTAGGTAATGTGATATATAGTGGTGTGGTGTTTGTGCTGGTTTAGCACTTAGGCAAGGTAAAGTCTGCAGGGACTTGGAGAAAATTCCTAAGGTAGTTACTTCTCTACTAACATTTCTTCATCAGCTCTTAGGACAGACTTTTCAAACCCTCTGAGGATAATTCGTTAATGATTTTACCAGCTGTAAATTTAAATGAGAAAATTGCTTTTCACCAAGAAATTCAATGCTTCCCCTCAGCCCCTTATTAAAGTATAACTATTAACTTATTAAAAGTAATCATAAGCCATGAAGAACTTGCAGTCAATGTTGAGCCTGAGAATTAAGAGGGGAAAAAATAGCTTTGSTTTCTCCTTGGCTATATTTGAAACAGTCCAGCAAAATTTGTAGTATATAGGGTCTATAGCCCTTTAAAAATCTCCTGATGTGCTACTGTTTATTGCATCCCTAGCTATTTTAAACAGATAACTTGCTTTACTTCTAGCCTATGTTTATTTACTTACATTTTCTGCTCCTTAGATAGTGTAATAGGAATCTCTTATCAAGATTCTGCTGTTGGAAATATTCTCCACCACTTGAACACAATTTGAAGACTGTGGTTGTCATCAGAGTAAAGCGTGGTGGAAACACTACTAAGACCATCCAATGTGCTGCATCTTTGTACTAATGAAAACGAAATTCTCCCGCAGTCAGAAAATTCTGTATTTCGATGTAATCTTGTGTTTTACAAACCCTGAATACTGGATGAGGAAAGGATGTGTTCTCAAAGACTCCTAGTATTGCCCATTTCTGGGAATAGTTATTTAAAAGAGCTATTTTTCCCTTTTCAGTGGCTGGTCAGCAGTGCAAGTGAAATCCAAAGTAATAATACAAATGTTGCTGATGGTGAATATTTATCAGTGAAGGGTTGCTTCAGTGTGAGGCTTATAGCAATGGTAGCTCTGAGTGGTGTTTTTGAGAAATGTTTGTTCGAGCTAGGAAAGTACATGTAATGTTGTTAGTAGATTATTTAAAGCAGGTAGAAAAGCGTCTTACAGCTGCTAATGAATATGGTTAGTGCATAAAATGGTAGCTATCTAGACTTTCACAATCCAGATGAATTAGTTTATTGAGAGGGGCACATTCATTTTACTATTTAGCATTTTGTAGCTTGAGCAGCTGGAAAAAAAATGCAGTCATTGCAGCTCTTTGGCAGGTAATGTAGAGAATAGAATTCAATTGACAAAAATATCTACATCAAGTCTGAGCCACCAAGTAATTTTTCTCAATTATTTTCTTGGCAAGATAAATAAGTTTTTGTATGCAAAACTTGATGGTGTATTTAATTATCTCTGTAGATACAGTACATCAATAAGATTTTAATTAAGAAGTTCTTTGGTTATCTCTTCAACAATCTGTTTTGGAATAGGATTGTAACTGCTAGGTAATGAAGACTCTTGTTTGTGATATTTCAACACTAATTTAAACTCAATTTTCCTTTCCTAATTTTTCTCCTTCTACTCTCCCAGAAGTTACAATCACAAAACTTAGGACAAGTCTTTTAGATGAAGTTATTTAAACCTGTCATTTCTGATAATGATAAACATAAGGTCTCAGAGATAATGTAAAACCAACAGAGAAGGGGGATGAATTGATATTTCACCAAATCTGGTAGATGTATTTAATAAAAATAATAAAAAAGTACCCTTACTGGTTTATTTGTTAAAAATATTTTAATATTAGCGAAAAGGATACTTGCTACATTTAGTGTATAATTTCTTATATATCAATTTAATATTTTAAATGTGTATTAAACTGCAGTATAAAATATAGTTGAAAATAAGTTAAAGTTTCAATAATTTAAACCTTTTTTAAAAAAAAGGTCAGTAGGGTCAGGTATGAAGAATACTATGAGGAATTTAAAGTAAAAAAGTAAAATGAATCCATTCTTACTTTGAATAATCAATGCTTAGGTGCTCTGGACCATATTGTGTCACAACGGACAAAATTAAAGACTTTTCTCAGGAGACTTGGTAAGAGGTTCTAAAATCCAAAACCATTAGTGCCACTCTGAAGCAGAGTCAATAGTGTTAAAACTGTGGAGTACAAAAATTACATGCCCATTTTGAATCTCTGTTTATTTCTACCACCGAGGTCATCTGCATTGCTTTTATAAATCTTGCCAGCAGCACTACTAACCATATATCATACTGATGAGGTTGCGGTTTAAATGCCTGAATTTCTACTTCTAGTTGTGACTTCATCCAGGATAAGTTATAACCCAGCTAATCATCTCTTTTCTTCGCCATCATTTTTYAAATTCTGAATGAAAATGCTTGTCTTGTAACTGAGCTAATGCTTGTATGGGTCACAAAAACACCGTGGCGTGTATTAGCTCAGATAATGATGTTTTACATTGATGAAAGATGGTTAGTCTGGGCAGCAGGTTTTAAAAATCAACTTCAGTTTTGTTCTTTTCATCTTCTGCCTCTTAATCACACTTGTTATTTTCTGCCAGCAACAATGATTATATGTTTGTTTAAACACTCTCCCATAAACACTCTCCCCCAAAAGCCCCATCTTCCATTACATAGAAATTTAGCAAGTCAAGGCGTATTGTTACAAGACAAATCATCAACTAATGTATCTTTTTCATTGTTCCTTTAGGTCTGATCATCAATTCAATAAAGCAAAACTGAACTTTTAACTAATGAGAAGTGCATAACATAAGTATCAAGAGATGGTCCTACGTCCTATAGCCACTTCAGTAGTACCCCTTGACAGGGTGAGAGGCAAAAGGCATGATCTGAAACACAAGCCATCTTGTCTGAGAATAAGGAGTCACTACTTCACATTGTGAGTGGTTGAACACTAAAACAGGTTGCCTAGGGAGGTTGAGGAKCCTCCATTTTTGGAGATATTTAAAAAGTGACTAGACAGGGTCCTGCTGTAGGTGTCCCTGCTTGAGCAGGGGGCCCAGCCCTGGTGGTCTCCAAAAGTCCCTTCCAAACCCAGCCATTTTGTGAGACTGAGTCTGTCTAATCCACTGGGTCCTCTTGCAGAAATTCTCACAGCTGTGTGCAAACTGTTCTTCATCTTTTATTGTGAAAGCTTTGTAGA